>NW_028135360.1:0-165000 GCF_964662115.1 Mustela nivalis | reverse complement strand
TATTGGAGTTGTGAGATGCTCCAAACCGCAAGGATTCCTTCTGTGGGACAATAAAGATTTGTTGGATGGCTCCAGGACGTCTTATAAGGTATTTTTCCAGAACAGGGTCCTAAGTATGGATGCCTGGGCAGTCAGCCTCACAATCCAATTGTCTCCTAGCAACAAGAAACGTTTGATCTGCTGGCTTGGGGTAGCAACAGAGGGGGCTGAGTTGAAATGGACTTTCCTGAGGATGGTCTTAATGTTGGTTTGAGTCCATGGAGACCTTGGTATGGGGCAGTGGCACCAGGGCCCTGAAGGATTCTCCTAACCAGAGGTTATGACAAAGCTCCAATGAGCAAGATTTCCATGGGGAGACCAGATTTGTCCTTATTGGTGCCTCAGGAAACCAACATATGCTGGTATTGGAAACGAGGCCTCTGAGGAGAGATGCCTAAAAACCAAAGCAATGGATCTGACTAGGGTCTAGGGGCCTGTCCGGTTCAATATTCTTCTCTGGGGACATCTGTTGTCTGAGTGGAGGTAGTTGCTCAGCTGGTTTGAGATCACCCCTGTTTGTCCTGGGCGGCCTACACTATTGGGATGGCCTCGGTGACTTTGGAGGTTTTTCCTCATTTGCAAGGTTGTGGCCAATGGAATGGGAAGAATTCCCTTGAAAGGGAAGCACAGTCCTGAGGTGTGGCTCCAGGGACCCAAGTGTGGAGCGTGTGTGGTCCAGGGCTATTTGGACAAAAGTCTGAAAACACAAACTCCACTTAGGTTGGGGGATGTAGGTATGGCCGGCCCGATCTATAGACCGTGAGGAGAACTCTTCGGGATATGAACAAAGGGTGAATGTGAGGTGCTTGCTCATGCTTTTTTTTTTTCTGGAAATGTGTCACCGATTGCCATGGAATGTCGGGGTGTCCTCATGGGCAATCGATGAGGCTCCCTTTCTGGGGATTTGACCTGATCCCAAGAGTTTGGGGTCATTCTGTAGGAAGTGAGGAGGCCTTTCTGGTTTTTTTGTTTATTTTTGTTTATTTATTTTTTTTTTTTTACCTCAGGTGGACCACCAAAATAGGGATTCCAGAGCAGAGACGTGGGTTGGGGCAACTGGACAACCAGACCTCTGGTTAACATTGGGACCTAAGAACATGGCAATCCCCATATGTGGGCTCTTGGTCCAGACACTGAGAGGCCTTCCTTGAGGATAGGTCTCACACTGAGTTTCACAATGTGTTTTTGTGCCCAAGGAGCCCCTCAAGTCAGGGCGTGGCCTAATGTACCATGCTGGTTTCTCCTACAGGGAAGGTTGCACAATATGGCAACCACACGTTTTCTGGCCATGGGGAAGATGGAGTTCTAATTTCTGCAACACTTTCACTCCTGGACTGTGATTGGATTTAAGGTCTAGGTTCTGAAGCCTGAAAACTGAGGTTTGGAAGAGATGAAGACCTAAGGCCATGGTGTGTCTGATGTGCTCAGTGTTCGGCCAGCTGTTGAGTGTGGGTTGGGAGGTGCAGGCTCAGGCTGTGGCAGACAGGGAATTAGTGCCCAGGCTAGACTGTATCATTGGGGTGCAGTCGAGTTTCGTGCAGGATGGTACTCATTTGTGGTTACTGGGTAGCCCCAGAGGGCAACGTTTTTCTTCTGGAGGGAAGACACAGTGCCACATAGTGGCTCCAGAATTCCCAAACTGGAAGGCTTGTGGGCCAGGAGTGTGATGAAAAAATTCTGAGAACACAAGCCAGACTTAGATTTCGGGGTGAGGGGACGGCAGGCACCCTCTGCAGAGATGATTCGAGATCCTGTATACCTGAAGACAGAGCTAGGATCAGACGTTGGCTTAGGTCGAAGTTTCTGTCCATGACGGCCCCTTCATGAAGGGGAGGGTGTTACGAGGACATGGAGGTTTTCCCACGATGGGAATTGTGAGATGCTCCAAACCGCAATGATTCCTTCTGTGGGACAGTCGAGACCTGTTGGATGGCTCCAGGACATCCCATAAGGAAGTTATCCAGAGCAGGGTTCTAAGGATGGATGCCTGGGCAGCCTGCCTCCCATTCCAGGTGTCTCATAGCGCCAAGGCAAGTTCGATCTGCTGGATCTAGGGGAGCAACCGAGGCGGGTGTGTTGAAATGGGTGAGTTGAGGATGGGTCATGATGTGCATTTGTGTCCATGTAGACCTTGGAATGGGGTGCTTGAACCGGGGCCTTGAGGGATGTTCATAACCGGAGGTTTTGATGGAGCTCTAAAGAGTATGTTTCCTATGTAGAGAAGAGAATTGTTTTGATGAGTGCCTAAGGAATCTCCCATATGCTGGTATTGGAAAACAGGCCTCTGAGGAGAGATGACTGGAATCAAAAGCAATGGATCTGATTAGGGCCTAAGTGCCTGTCCAGTTCAATCTTATTCTATGGGGATATCTGTCTCTGGGTCTGAGTGGAGGTAGTTTCCTAACTTGTGCGAGATCATCCCTGTGTGTCCTGGGCAGCCAACATTATTCGGATGGCCTGGGGGAGTTTGGCGGATTCTCCTAATCTATTGGGTTGTGGCCAATGGAAATAGCAGAATTCCCCTGGAGAGGGAAGCCACAGTCCTGAGGTGTGGCTCCAGGGGCCCCAGCTTGGATGGTGTGTTGGCCAGGCCTGTGGGGACAGAAGTCTGAAAACACAAACTCAGCTTAGTTTTGGGGATGTATGTATGAAGGCTCGATCTACAGACCGTGAGAATTTTCCGGGCTATGAACAAAGGGCGAGTATGTGGCGCTTGCTCAGGCTTTTGTCTCTGGATTTTGTGTCAACGGTGGCCGTGGAATGTCGGAGTGTCCTCAAGGGCCATGGACAATTCTTTCTCTGGTGATTTGGCCTGATCCCAAGTGGTTGGGATCATTCTGTGGATGGGAAGAGTCCTTTATGTATTTTTTTTACCTCAGTTCTCCCACCAAAGAGGGATTCCAGAGTAGAGCCCTGAGTAGGTGTGACTAGACATCTCGAACTCTGGTTGAGATTGGGGGACTAGGGGCTTGGCAAGCCCCATATGTGGGCTGTTGTTCCAGTGACTAAGAGGCTTTACATGAGGATAGGGCTCACGCTGAGGGTCACAATGTGTGTTTGTGCACATTGTGGCCCTCAGGGATAGGTGGGGCCTCATAGTCCATGCTGCTTTCTCCTACAATGAACATTGGACAACATGCCAACCACTAGGTTTCTTGCCAAGGCAAAGGAGAAGTTCTGATTCTTGCATCACGTTCACTCCTGAGCAGTGAGTGGAGATAAGGTCTAGGTTCTGAAGGTGAAAACTGAGGTTGGGTAGAGATGATGGCCTAAAGCCATTGTGGGTGTGATATGCTCTGTGTACGGCCAGCTGTCTGGGTGTTGGACTGGAGGTCTGCCCTCAGGCTGTGTCAGACAGGGCTTTAGTGCACAGGCTAGACTGTATAATTGGGGTGTGGTCGAGTGGCATGCAGGTTGTTACTCATTTGGCGTTTCCGGTTAGCCCTATAGGGCAACATTTTTCTTCTGGAGGGCAGGCAGAGTGCTGCATTGTGTCTCCAGAATTGCCAAACTGGAGGGGTGTGGCCAGGATTGTGAGGAAGGAAGTCTGAAAACACAAGCTAGCATGAGTTTTGGGTCCAAGAGCATGGCAGGCCCTCTCTGAAGAGGCTGAATCGAGATCTCCTGCAGGTGAGGTCAGGGCGAGTATCAGATGTTGCCTCAAGCTGGAGTTTGTGTCCATGACGGCCCCTTCCTGAAGGGGGTGGGGGCGTCATGAGGCCAGGGAGGTTTCCCTACGCTGGGAGTTGTGAGCTGCTCCCAACTTCAAAGTTTCCTTCTTCAGGACAGTCGAGTACTATTGTATGGTTCCAGGATGCCCCATACAGAAAGACTCGAGAGCAGGGGCCTAAGCATGGATGCCGAGAAACGCCAACTCACCTTCCCATTGCCTGGTGGAGACAAGGCACGCTCAATCTGCGGGCTCTTGGGTGAGCTACCCAGAAGGCTGAGTTTAAATGGACTCTCCTGAGGATGAGTCATAATGTGGGTTGGTGGCCATGGAGACCTTGGAATGTGGCAGTAGCTAAGGGACTCTGCAGGATTCTCCAACCCGAAGGGCTTGACACAACTCCAACAAGGAAGCTTCCCATGTGGAGATGAGAGGTCTTTTGTCTGGTGCCTCAGGAAAGCCCCGTATGCTGGTCTTCGAACCCAGGCCTCTGAGGAGTGATACCTGGACACCAAAGCAAGAGTTCATAATAGGGCCTAGGGGCCTGTCTGGTTCAATCTTCTGTCTCTGCGGATATCTGTCTGTGTGTCTGCATGGAGGTAGTAGTTGCTCAGCTTGTGTCATAATGCCCCTATTTGTCCAGTGCGGCTTGCGGTAGTGGGATGTCCTTGGGGACCTTGAGGTTTCTACTATTTTGTAGAGTTGTGGCCAATGGAATGGGCAATTTCTTAGGAGAGAGCAGGCACAGTTCTGTGGTGTGGCTCCAGAGACCCCAGCCTGGAGGCTGTGTGGGCCATGGCTGTGCAGACAGACATCCAAAAACCCTAACTCAGCTCAGGTTTGGGGCCGAGGTTACTGCAGGCCTGATCTACAGTCCATGAGGGGAGCTCCTCTGGATATGAAAGAAGGGTGAGAGGGAGGCAGTCGCTCAGGCTTTTGTCTCTGGATGTTTTGTCCACAATGGCCGTTTAATGTAGGAGTTGCCTCATGGGTCGTAGAAGTCTCCCTCTCTGGTGGTTTGTCCAGCCCCCAAGTGTTTGGGGTCATTCTGTGGGAAGGGAAGTGTCCTGTTTTTTGCCTCATATGTCCCCCCAGTAGAGGGATTCTAGAGCATAGCAGTGGGTACTGACAACTGGAATACTCACCCTCGGGTTAAGCCTGGGGGCCTATGGATATGACAAGCCCCATATGCAGGATCTTGGTCCAGCCCCTGAGAGGCGTTACTTTAATACGGGACTCACGCTGCAGGTCACAATGCATGTCTGTGCCCTAGGCGGCCCTCAAGCAGTGGCGTGGCCTTTCAGACAATGCAGGTTTTCCCACATTGAACGTTGGACAACATGCCAACCACAAGGTTTCTGGCCATGGGGAAGGAGGAATTCTAATTTCTGCATCACGTTCACCCTGGGCAGTGATTGGAGATAAGGTCTAGGTTCTGAAGCCTGAAAACCGAGGTTGGGAAGAGATGACGACCTACAGCCATAGCGGGTCCTATGTGTCCAGGTTGGGGCCAGCTGTCTGGGTGTCGTTTGGGATGTCTTGTCTCAGGCTGTGCCAGACAGGGCATTAGAATACAGGGTGGGCTGTATAATTGCTTTACAATCGAGTGGCATGCATTAGAAAATCATTTGGGGTTTCTTATTAGAAGCATAGGGCAAAGTTTTTCTTCTGGAGGGCAGGCAGAGTGCTGCATTGTGGCTTCGGAATTCCCAAACTGGAGGGCTTGTGGGCCAGGAGAGTGAGGACGGAAGTCTGAGAACACAAGCTAGGCTTAGGTTTCGGGGCAAGGACATGGCAGCCACACTCTGCAGAGCTGAATTGAGATCTCATGTGTCTGAAGTCAGGTCGAGGATCAGACTTTGGCTCAGGTTTGAGTTTCTGTCCATGTTGGCCCCTTCATGAAGGGGGGACATTATGAGCCCATGGGGGTTTTCCCACTATTGGAGTTGTGAGATGCTCCAAACCGCAAGGATTCCTTCTGTGGGACAATGAAGATTTGTTGGATGGCTCCAGGACGTCTTATAAGGTATTTTTCCAGAACAGGTTTCTAAGTATGGATGCCTGGGCAGTCAGCCTCACAATCCAATTGTCTCCTAGCAACAAGAAACGTTTGATCTGCTGGCTTGGGGTAGCAACAGAGGGGGCTGAGTTGAAATGGACTTTCCTGAGGATGGTCTTAATGTTGGTTTGAGTCCATGGAGACCTTGGTATGGGGCAGTGGCACCAGGGCCCTGAAGGATTCTCCTAACCAGAGGTTATGACAAAGCTCCAATGAGCAAGTTTTCCATGGGGAGACGAGATTTGTTCTTATTGGTGCCTCAGGAAACCACCATATGCTGGTATTGGAAACGAGGCCTCTGAGGAGAGATGCCTAAAAACCAAAGCAATGGATCTGATTAGGGCCTAGGGGCCTGTCCGGTTCAATATTCTTCTCTGGGGACATCTGTTGTCTGAGTGGAGGTAGTTGCTCAGCTGGTTTGAGATCACCCCTGTTTGTCCTGGGCGGCCTACACTAATGGGATGGCCTCGGTGACTTTGGAGGTTTTTCCTCATTTGCAAGGTTGTGGCCAATGGAATGGGAAGAATTCCCTTGAAAGGGAAGCACAGTCCTGAGGTGTGGCTCCAGGGACCCAAGTGTGGAGCGTGTGTGGTCCAGGGCTATTTGGACAAAAGTCTGAAAACACAAACTCCACTTAGGTTGGGGGATGTAGGTATGGCCGGCCCGATCTATAGACCGTGAGGAGAACTCTTCGGGATATGAACAAAGGGCGAATGTGAGGTGCTGGCTCATGCTTTTTTTTTTTTTTTTTTCTGGAAATGTGTCACCGATTGCCATGGAATGTCGGGGTGTCCTCATGGGCCATCGATGAGGCTCCCTTTCTGGGGATTTGACCCGATCCCAAGAGTTTGGGGTCATTCTGTGGGAAGGGAGGAGGCCTTTCTTGTTTTTTTGTTTATTTTTTTATTATTATTATTTTTTTTACCTAAGGTGGACCACCAAAAGAGGGATTCCAGAGCAGAGTCCTGGGGAGGGGCGACTGGACAACCAGACCTCTGGTTAACATTGGGACCTAAGAACATGGCAAGCCCCATATGTGGGCTCTTGGTCCAGACACTGAGAGGCCTTCCCTGAGGAATGGTCTCACACTGAGTTTCACAATGTGTTTTTGTGCCCAAGGAGCCCCTCAAGTCAGGGCGTGGCCTAATGTACCATGCTGGTTTCTCCTACAGGGAACGTTGCACAATATGGCAACCACAAGTTTTCTGGCCATGGGGAAGATGGAGTTCTAATTTCTGCAACACTTTCACTCCTGGACTGTGATTGGATTTAAGGTCTAGGTTCTGAAGCCTGAAAACTGAGGTTGGGAAGAGATGAAGACCTAAGGCCATGGTGTGGCTGATGTGCTCAGTGTTCGGCCAGCTGTTGAGTGTGGGTTGGGAGGTGCAGGCTCAGGCTGTGGCAGACAGGGAATTAGTGCCCAGGCTAGACTGTATCATTGGGGTGCAGTCGAGTTTCGTGCAGGATGGTACTCATTTGTGGTTACTGGGTAGCCCCAGAGGGCAACGTTTTTCTTCTGGAGGGAAGACACAGTGCCACATAGTGGCTCCAGAATTCCCAAACTGGAAGGCTTGTGGGCCAGGAGTGTGATGAAAAAATTCTGAGAACACAAGCCAGACTTAGATTTCGGGGTGAGGGGACGGCAGGCACCCTCTGCAGAGATGATTCGAGATCCTGTATACCTGAAGACAGAACTAGGATCAGACGTTGGCTTAGGTCGAAGTTTCTGTCCATGACAGCCCCTTCATGAAGGGGAGGGTGTCACGAGGACATGGAGGTTTTCCCACGATGGGAATTGTGAGATGCTCCAAACCACAATGATTCCTTCTGTGGGACAGTCGAGACCTGTTGGATGGCTCCAGGACATCCCATAAGGACGTTATCCAGAGCAGGGTTCTAAGGATGGATGCCTGGGCAGCCTGCCTCCCATTCCAGGTGTCTCATAGCGCCAAGGCAAGTTCGATCTGCTGGATCTAGGGGAGCAACCGAGGCGGGTGTGTTGAAATGGGTGAGTTGAGGATGGGTCATAATGTGCATTTGTGTCCATGTAGACCTTGGAATGGGGTGCTTGAACCGGGGCCTTGAGGGATGTTCATAACCGGAGGTTTTGATGGAGCTCTAAAGAGTATGTTTCCTATGTAGAGAAGAGAATTGTTTTGATGAGTGCCTAAGGAATCTCCCATATGCTGGTATTGGAAAACAGGCCTCTGAGGAGAGATGACTGGAATCAAAAGCAATGGATCTGATTAGGGCCTAAGTGCCTGTCCAGTTCAATCTTATTCTATGGGGATATCTGTCTCTGGGTCTGAGTGGAGGTAGTTTCCTAACTTGTGAGAGATCATCCCTGTGTGTCCTGGGCAGCCAACATTATTCGGATGGCCTGGGGGAGTTTGGCGGATTCTCCTAATCTATTGGGTTGTGGCCAATGGAAATAGCAGAATTCCCCTGGAGAGGGAAGCCACAGTCCTGAGGTGTGGCTCCAGGGGCCCCAGCTTGGATGGTGTGTTGGCCAGGCCTGTGGGGACAGAAGTCTGAAAACACAAACTCAGCTTAGTTTTGGGGATGTATGTATGAAGGCTCGATCTACAGACCGTGAGAATTTTCCGGGCTATGAACAAAGGGCGAGTATGTGGCGCTTGCTCAGGCTTTTGTCTCTGGATTTTGTGTCAACGGTGGCCGTGGAATGTCGGAGTGTCCTCAAGGGCCATGGACAATTCTTTCTCTGGTGATTTGGCCTGATCCCAAGTGGTTGGGATCATTCTGTGGATGGGAAGAGTCCTTTATGTATTTTTTTTACCTCAGTTCTCCCACCAAAGAGGGATTCCAGAGTAGAGCCCTGAGTAGGTGTGACTAGACATCTCGAACTCTGGTTGAGATTGGGGGACTAGGGGCTTGGCAAGCCCCATATGTGGGCTGTTGTTCCAGTGACTAAGAGGCTTTACATGAGGATAGGGCTCACGCTGAGGGTCACAATGTGTGTTTGTGCACATTGTGGCCCTCAGGGATAGGTGGGGCCTCATAGTCCATGCTGCTTTCTCCTACAATGAACATTGGACAACATGCCAACCACTAGGTTTCTTGCCAAGGCGAAGGAGAAGTTCTGATTCTTGCATCACGTTCACTCCTGAGCAGTGAGTGGAGATAAGGTCTAGGTTCTGAAGGTGAAAACTGAGGTTGGGTAGAGATGATGGCCTAAAGCCATTGTGGGTGTGATATGCTCTGTGTACGGCCAGCTGTCTGGGTGTTGGACTGGAGGTCTGCCCTCAGGCTGTGTCAGACAGGGCTTTAGTGCACAGGCTAGACTGTATAATTGGGGTGTGGTCGAGTGGCATGCAGGTTGTTACTCATTTGGCGTTTCCGGTTAGCCCTATAAGGCAACATTTTTCTTCTGGAGGGCAGGCAGAGTGCTGCATTGTGTCTCCAGAATTGCCAAACTGGAGGGGTGTGGCCAGGATTGTGAGGAAGGAAGTCTGAAAACACAAGCTAGCATGAGTTTTGGGGCCAAGAGCATGGCAGGCCCACTCTGAAGAGGCTGAATCGAGATCTCCTGCAGGTGAGGTCAGGGCGAGTATCAGATGTTGCCTCAAGCTGGAGTTTGTGTCCATGACGGCCCCTTCCTGAAGGGGGTGGGGGCGTCATGAGGCCAGGGAGGTTTCCCTACGCTGGGAGTTGTGAGCTGCTCCCAACTTCAAAGTTTCCTTCCTCAGGACAGTCGAGTACTATTGTATGGTTCCAGGATGCCCCATACAGAAAGACTCGAGAGCAGGGGCCTAAGCATGGATACCGAGAAACGCCAACTCACCTTCCCATTGCCTGGTGGAGACAAGGCACGCTCAATCTGCGGGCTCTTGGGTGAGCTACCCAGAAGGCTGAGTTTAAATGGACTCTCCTGAGGATGAGTCATAATGTGGGTTGGTGGCCATGGAGACCTTGGAATGTGGCAGTAGCTAAGGGACCCTGCAGGATTCTCCAACCCGAAGGGCTTGACACAACTCCAACAAGGAAGCTTCCCATGTGGAGATGAGAGGTCTTTTGTCTGGTGCCTCAGGAAAGCCCCGTATGCTGGTCTTCGAACCCAGGCCTCTGAGGAGTGATACCTGGACACCAAAGCAAGAGTTCATAATAGGGCCTAGGGGCCTGTCTGGTTCAATCTTCTGTCTCTGCGGATATCTGTCTGTGTGTCTGCATGGAGGTAGTAGTTGCTCAGCTTGTGTCATAATGCCCCTATTTGTCCAGTGTGGCTTGCGGTAGTGGGATGTCCTTGGGGACCTTGAGGTTTCTACTATTTTGTAGAGTTGTGGCCAATGGAATGGGCAGTTTCTTAGGAGAGAGCAGGCACAGTTCTGTGGTGTGGCTCCAGATACCCCAGCCTGGAGGCTGTGTGGGCCATGGCTGTGCAGACAGACATCCAAAAACCCTAACTCAGCTCAGGTTTGGGGCCGAGGTTACGGCAGGCCTGATCTACAGTCCATGAGGGGAGCTCCTCTGGATATGAAAGAAGGGTGAGAGGGAGGCAGTCGCTCAGGCTTTTGTCTCTGGATGTTTTGTCCACAATGGCCGTTTAATGTAGGAGTTGCCTCATGGGTCGTAGAAGTCTCCCTCTCTGGTAGTTTGTCCAGCCCCCAAGTGTTTGGGGTCATTCTGTGGGAAGGGAAGTGTCCTGTTTTTTGCCTCATATGTCCCCCCAGTAGAGGGATTCTAGAGCATAGCAGTGGGTACTGACAACTGGAATACTCGCCCTCGGGTTAAGCCTGGGGGCCTATGGATATGACAAGCCCCTTATGCAGGATCTTGGTCCAGCCACTGAGAGGCGTTACTTTAATACGGGACTCACGCTGCAGGTCACAATGCATGTCTGTGCCCTAGGCGGCCCTCAAGCACTGGCGTGGCCTTTCGGACAATGCAGGTTTTCCCACATTGAACGTTGGACAACATGCCAACCACAAGGTTTCTGGCCATGGGGAAGGAGGAATTCTAATTTCTGCATCACGTTCACCCTGGGCAGTGATTGGAGATAAGGTCTAGGTTCTGAAGCCTGAAAACCGAGGTTGGGAAGAGATGACGACCTACAGCCATAGCGGGTCCTATGTGTCCAGGTTGGGGCCAGCTGTCTGGGTGTCGTTTGGGATGTCTTGTCTCAGGCTGTGCCAGACAGGGCATTAGAATACAGGGTGGGCTGTATAATTGCTTTACAATCGAGTGGCATGCATTAGAAAATCATTTGGGGTTTCTTATTAGAAGCATAGGGCAAAGTTTTTCTTCTGGAGGGCAGGCAGAGTGCTGCATTGTGGCTTCGGAATTCCCAAACTGGAGGGCTTGTGGGCCAGGAGAGTGAGGACGGAAGTCTGAGAACACAAGCTAGGCTTAGGTTTCGGGGCAAGGACATGGCAGCCACACTCTGCAGAGCTGAATTGAGATCTCATGTGTCTGAAGTCAGGTCGAGGATCAGACTTTGGCTCAGGTTTGAGTTTCTGTCCATGTTGGCCCCTTCATGAAGGGGGGACATTATGAGCCCATGGGGGTTTTCCCACTATTGGAGTTGTGAGATGCTCCAAACCGCAAGGATTCCTTCTGTGGGACAATGAAGATTTGTTGGATGGCTCCAGGACGTCTTATAAGGTATTTTTCCAGAACAGGGTTCTAAGTATGGATGCCTGGGCAGTCAGCCTCACAATCCAATTGTCTCCTAGCAACAAGAAACGTTTGATCTGCTGGCTTGGGGTAGCAACAGAGGGGGCTGAGTTGAAATGGACTTTCCTGAGGATGGTCTTAATGTTGGTTTGAGTCCATGGAGACCTTGGTATGGGGCAGTGGCACCAGGGCCCTGAAGGATTCTCCTAACCAGAGGTTATGACAAAGCTCCAATGAGCAAGTTTTCCATGGGGAGACGAGATTTGTTCTTATTGGTGCCTCAGGAAACCACCATATGCTGGTATTGGAAACGAGGCCTCTGAGGAGAGATGCCTAAAAACCAAAGCAATGGATCTGATTAGGGCCTAGGGGCCTGTCCGGTTCAATATTCTTCTCTGGGGACATCTGTTGTCTGAGTGGAGGTAGTTGCTCAGCTGGTTTGAGATCACCCCTGTTTGTCCTGGGCGGCCTACACTAATGGGATGGCCTCGGTGACTTTGGAGGTTTTTCCTCATTTGCAAGGTTGTGGCCAATGGAATGGGAAGAATTCCCTTGAAAGGGAAGCACAGTCCTGAGGTGTGGCTCCAGGGACCCAAGTGTGGAGCGTGTGTGGTCCAGGGCTATTTGGACAAAAGTCTGGAAACACAAACTCCACTTAGGTTGGGGGATGTAGGTATGGCCGGCCCGATCTATAGACCGTGAGGAGAACTCTTCGGGATATGAACAAAGGGCGAATGTGAGGTGCTGGCTCATGCTTTTTTTTTTTTTTTTTTTTTTTTCTGGAAATGTGTCACCGATTGCCATGGAATGTCGGGGTGTCCTCATGGGCCATCGATGAGGCTCCCTTTCTGGGGATTTGACCCGATCCCAAGAGTTTGGGGTCATTCTGTGGGAAGCGAGGAGGCCTTTCTTGTTTTTTTGTTTATTTTATTATTATTATTATTTTTTTTACCTAAGGTGGACCACCAAAAGAGGGATTCCAGAGCAGAGTCCTGGGGAGGGGCGACTGGACAACCAGACCTCTGGTTAACATTGGGACCTAAGAACATGGCAAGCCCCATATGTGGGCTCTTGGTCCAGACACTGAGAGGCCTTCCCTGAGGAATGGTCTCACACTGAGTTTCACAATGTGTTTTTGTGCCCAAGGAGCCCCTCAAGTCAGGGCGTGGCCTAATGTACCATGCTGGTTTCTCCTACAGGGAACGTTGCACAATATGGCAACCACAAGTTTTCTGGCCATGGGGAAGATGGAGTTCTAATTTCTGCAACACTTTCACTCCTGGACTGTGATTGGATTTAAGGTCTAGGTTCTGAAGCCTGAAAACTGAGGTTTGGAAGAGATGAAGACCTAAGGCCATGGTGTGTCTGATGTGCTCAGTGTTCGGCCAGCTGTTGAGTGTGGGTTGGGAGGTGCAGGCTCAGGCTGTGGCAGACAGGGAATTAGTGCCCAGGCTAGACTGTATCATTGGGGTGCAGTCGAGTTTCGTGCAGGATGGTACTCATTTGTGGTTACTGGGTAGCCCCAGAGGGCAACGTTTTTCTTCTGGAGGGAAGACACAGTGCCACATAGTGGCTCCAGAATTCCCAAACTGGAAGGCTTGTGGGCCAGGAGTGTGATGAAAAAATTCTGAGAACACAAGCCAGACTTAGATTTCGGGGTGAGGGGACGGCAGGCACCCTCTGCAGAGATGATTCGAGATCCTGTATACCTGAAGACAGAGCTAGGATCAGACGTTGGCTTAGGTCGAAGTTTCTGTCCATGACAGCCCCTTCATGAAGGGGAGGGTGTCACGAGGACATGGAGGTTTTCCCACGATGGGAATTGTGAGATGCTCCAAACCGCAATGATTCCTTCTGTGGGACAGTCGAGACCTGTTGGATGGCTCCAGGACATCCCATAAGGACGTTATCCAGAGCAGGGTTCTAAGGATGGATGCCTGGGCAGCCTGCCTCCCATTCCAGGTGTCTCATAGCGCCAAGGCAAGTTCGATCTGCTGGATCTAGGGGAGCAACCGAGGCGGGTGTGTTGAAATGGGTGAGTTGAGGATGGGTCATAATGTGCATTTGTGTCCATGTAGACCTTGGAATGGGGTGCTTGAACCGGGGCCTTGAGGGATGTTCATAACCGGAGGTTTTGATGGAGCTCTAAAGAGTATGTTTCCTATGTAGAGAAGAGAATTGTTTTGATGAGTGCCTAAGGAATCTCCCATATGCTGGTATTGGAAAACAGGCCTCTGAGGAGAGATGACTGGAATCAAAAGCAATGGATCTGATTAGGGCCTAAGTGCCTGTCCAGTTCAATCTTATTCTATGGGGATATCTGTCTCTGGGTCTGAGTGGAGGTAGTTTCCTAACTTGTGAGAGATCATCCCTGTGTGTCCTGGGCAGCCAACATTATTCGGATGGCCTGGGGGAGTTTGGCGGATTCTCCTAATCTATTGGGTTGTGGCCAATGGAAATAGCAGAATTCCCCTGGAGAGGGAAGCCACAGTCCTGAGGTGTGGCTCCAGGGGCCCCAGCTTGGATGGTGTGTTGGCCAGGCCTGTGGGGACAGAAGTCTGAAAACACAAACTCAGCTTAGTTTTGGGGATGTATGTATGAAGGCTCGATCTACAGACCGTGAGAATTTTCCGGGCTATGAACAAAGGGCGAGTATGTGGCGCTTGCTCAGGCTTTTGTCTCTGGATTTTGTGTCAACGGTGGCCGTGGAATGTCGGAGTGTCCTCAAGGGCCATGGACAATTCTTTCTCTGGTGATTTGGCCTGATCCCAAGTGGTTGGGATCATTCTGTGGATGGGAAGAGTCCTTTATGTATTTTTTTTACCTCAGTTCTCCCACCAAAGAGGGATTCCAGAGTAGAGCCCTGAGTAGGTGTGACTAGACATCTCGAACTCTGGTTGAGATTGGGGGACTAGGGGCTTGGCAAGCCCCATATGTGGGCTGTTGTTCCAGTGACTAAGAGGCTTTACATGAGGATAGGGCTCACGCTGAGGGTCACAATGTGTGTTTGTGCACATTGTGGCCCTCAGGGATAGGTGGGG
Source organism: Mustela nivalis (assembly GCF_964662115.1). Classification (NCBI taxonomy): domain Eukaryota; kingdom Metazoa; phylum Chordata; class Mammalia; order Carnivora; family Mustelidae; genus Mustela; species Mustela nivalis. Next base: position 150,560 of record NW_028135360.1, on the reverse strand, counting down.
CCTCATAGTCCATGCTGCTTTCTCCTACAATGAACATTGGACAACATGCCAACCACTAGGTTTCTTGCCAAGGCGAAGGAGAAGTTCTGATTCTTGCATCACGTTCACTCCTGAGCAGTGAGTGGAGATAAGGTCTAGGTTCTGAAGGTGAAAACTGAGGTTGGGTAGAGATGATGGCCTAAAGCCATTGTGGGTGTGATATGCTCTGTGTACGGCCAGCTGTCTGGGTGTTGGACTGGAGGTCTGCCCTCAGGCTGTGTCAGACAGGGCTTTAGTACACAGGCTAGACTGTATAATTGGGGTGTGGTCGAGTGGCATGCAGGTTGTTACTCATTTGGGGTTTCCGGTTAGCCCTATAGGGCAACATTTTTCTTCTGGAGGGCAGGCAGAGTGCTGCATTGTGTCTCCAGAATTGCCAAACTGGAGGGGTGTGGCCAGGATTGTGAGGAAGGAAGTCTGAAAACACAAGCTAGCATGAGTTTTGGGGCCAAGAGCATGGCAGGCCCACTCTGAAGAGGCTGAATCGAGATCTCCTGCAGGTGAGGTCAGGGCGAGTATCAGATGTTGCCTCAAGCTGGAGTTTGTGTCCATGACGGCCCCTTCCTGAAGGGGGTGGGGGCGTCATGAGGCCAGGGAGGTTTCCCTACGCTGGGAGTTGTGAGCTGCTCCCAACTTCAAAGTTTCCTTCTTCAGGACAGTCGAGTACTATTGTATGGTTCCAGGATGCCCCATACAGAAAGACTCGAGAGCAGGGGCCTAAGCATGGATGCCGAGAAACGCCAACTCACCTTCCCATTGCCTGGTGGAGACAAGGCACGCTCAATCTGCGGGCTCTTGGGTGAGCTACCCAGAAGGCTGAGTTTAAATGGACTCTCCTGAGGATGAGTCATAATGTGGGTTGGTGGCCATGGAGACCTTGGAATGTGGCAGTAGCTAAGGGACTCTGCAGGATTCTCCAACCCGAAGGGCTTGACACAACTCCAACAAGGAAGCTTCCCATGTGGAGATGAGAGGTCTTTTGTCTGGTGCCTCAGGAAAGCCCCGTATGCTGGTCTTCGAACCCAGGCCTCTGAGGAGTGATACCTGGACACCAAAGCAAGAGTTCATAATAGGGCCTAGGGGCCTGTCTGGTTCAATCTTCTGTCTCTGCGGATATCTGTCTGTGTGTCTGCATGGAGGTAGTAGTTGCTCAGCTTGTGTCATAATGCCCCTATTTGTCCAGTGCGGCTTGCGGTAGTGGGATGTCCTTGGGGACCTTGAGGTTTCTACTATTTTGTAGAGTTGTGGCCAATGGAATGGGCAGTTTCTTAGGAGAGAGCAGGCACAGTTCTGTGGTGTGGCTCCAGAGACCCCAGCCTGGAGGCTGTGTGGGCCATGGCTGTGCAGACAGACATCCAAAAACCCTAACTCAGCTCAGGTTTGGGGCCGAGGTTACGGCAGGCCTGATCTACAGTCCATGAGGGGAGCTCCTCTGGATATGAAAGAAGGGTGAGAGGGAGGCAGTCGCTCAGGCTTTTGTCTCTGGATGTTTTGTCCACAATGGCCGTTTAATGTAGGAGTTGCCTCATGGGTCGTAGAAGTCTCCCTCTCTGGTAGTTTGTCCAGCCCCCAAGTGTTTGGGGTCATTCTGTGGGAAGGGAAGTGTCCTGTTTTTTGCCTCATATGTCCCCCCAGTAGAGGGATTCTAGAGCATAGCAGTGGGTACTGACAACTGGAATACTCGCCCTCGGGTTAAGCCTGGGGGCCTATGGATATGACAAGCCCCATATGCAGGATCTTGGCCCAGCCACTGAGAGGCGTTACTTTAATACGGGACTCACGCTGCAGGTCACAATGCATGTCTGTGCCCTAGGCGGCCCTCAAGCACTGGCGTGGCCTTTCGGACAATGCAGGTTTTCCCACATTGAACGTTGGACAACATGCCAACCACAAGGTTTCTGGCCATGGGGAAGGAGGAATTCTAATTTCTGCATCACGTTCACCCTGGGCAGTGATTGGAGATAAGGTCTAGGTTCTGAAGCCTGAAAACCGAGGTTGGGAAGAGATGACGACCTACAGCCATAGCGGGTCCTATGTGTCCAGGTTGGGGCCAGCTGTCTGGGTGTCGTTTGGGATGTCTTGTCTCAGGCTGTGCCAGACAGGGCATTAGAATAGAGGGTGGGCTGTATAATTGCTTTACAATCGAGTGGCATGCATTAGAAAATCATTTGGGGTTTCTTATTAGAAGCATAGGGCAAAGTTTTTCTTCTGGAGGGCAGGCAGAGTGCTGCATTGTGGCTTCGGAATTCCCAAACTGGAGGGCTTGTGGGCCAGGAGAGTGAGGACGGAAGTCTGAGAACACAAGCTAGGCTTAGGTTTCGGGGCAAGGACATGGCAGCCACACTCTGCAGAGCTGAATTGAGATCTCATGTGTCTGAAGTCAGGTCGAGGATCAGACTTTGGCTCAGGTTTGAGTTTCTGTCCATGTTGGCCCCTTCATGAAGGGGGGACATTATGAGCCCATGGGGGTTTTCCCACTATTGGAGTTGTGAGATGCTCCAAACCGCAAGGATTCCTTCTGTGGGACAATGAAGATTTGTTGGATGGCTCCAGGACGTCTTATAAGGTATTTTTCCAGAACAGGTTTCTAAGTATGGATGCCTGGGCAGTCAGCCTCACAATCCAATTGTCTCCTAGCAACAAGAAACGTTTGATCTGCTGGCTTGGGGTAGCAACAGAGGGGGCTGAGTTGAAATGGACTTTCCTGAGGATGGTCTTAATGTTGGTTTGAGTCCATGGAGACCTTGGTATGGGGCAGTGGCACCAGGGCCCTGAAGGATTCTCCTAACCAGAGGTTATGACAAAGCTCCAATGAGCAAGTTTTCCATGGGGAGACGAGATTTGTTCTTATTGGTGCCTCAGGAAACCACCATATGCTGGTATTGGAAACGAGGCCTCTGAGGAGAGATGCCTAAAAACCAAAGCAATGGATCTGATTAGGGCCTAGGGGCCTGTCCGGTTCAATATTCTTCTCTGGGGACATCTGTTGTCTGAGTGGAGGTAGTTGCTCAGCTGGTTTGAGATCACCCCTGTTTGTCCTGGGCGGCCTACACTAATGGGATGGCCTCGGTGACTTTGGAGGTTTTTCCTCATTTGCAAGGTTGTGGCCAATGGAATGGGAAGAATTCCCTTGAAAGGGAAGCACAGTCCTGAGGTGTGGCTCCAGGGACCCAAGTGTGGAGCGTGTGTGGTCCAGGGCTATTTGGACAAAAGTCTGAAAACACAAACTCCACTTAGGTTGGGGGATGTAGGTATGGCCGGCCCGATCTATAGACCGTGAGGAGAACTCTTCGGGATATGAACAAAGGGCGAATGTGAGGTGCTGGCTCATGCTTTTTTTTTTTTTTTTTTTTTTTTTTTTCTGGAAATGTGTCACCGATTGCCATGGAATGTCGGGGTGTCCTCATGGGCCATCGATGAGGCTCCCTTTCTGGGGATTTGACCCGATCCCAAGAGTTTGGGGTCATTCTGTGGGAAGGGAGGAGGCCTTTCTTGTTTTTTTGTTTATTTTTTTATTATTTTTATTTTTTTTACCTAAGGTGGACCACCAAAAGAGGGATTCCAGAGCAGAGTCCTGGGGAGGGGCGACTGGACAACCAGACCTCTGGTTAACATTGGGACCTAAGAACATGGCAAGCCCCATATGTGGGCTCTTGGTCCAGACACTGAGAGGCCTTCCCTGAGGAATGGTCTCACACTGAGTTTCACAATGTGTTTTTGTGCCCAAGGAGCCCCTCAAGTCAGGGCGTGGCCTAATGTACCATGCTGGTTTCTCCTACAGGGAACGTTGCACAATATGGCAACCACAAGTTTTCTGGCCATGGGGAAGATGGAGTTCTAATTTCTGCAACACTTTCACTCCTGGACTGTGATTGGATTTAAGGTCTAGGTTCTGAAGCCTGAAAACTGAGGTTGGGAAGAGATGAAGACCTAAGGCCATGGTGTGGCTGATGTGCTCAGTGTTCGGCCAGCTGTTGAGTGTGGGTTGGGAGGTGCAGGGTCAGGCTGTGGCAGACAGGGAATTAGTGCCAGGCTAGACTGTATCATTGGGGTGCAGTCGAGTTTCGTGCAGGATGGTACTCATTTGTGGTTACTGGGTAGCCCCAGAGGGCAACGTTTTTCTTCTGGAGGGAAGACACAGTGCCACATAGTGGCTCCAGAATTCCCAAACTGGAAGGCTTGTGGGCCAGGAGTGTGATGAAAAAATTCTGAGAACACAAGCCAGACTTAGATTTCGGGGTGAGGGGACGGCAGGCACCCTCTGCAGAGATGATTCGAGATCCTGTATACCTGAAGACAGAGCTAGGATCAGACGTTGGCTTAGGTCGAAGTTTCTGTCCATGACAGCCCCTTCATGAAGGGGAGGGTGTCACGAGGACATGGAGGTTTTCCCACGATGGGAATTGTGAGATGCTCCAAACCGCAATGATTCCTTCTGTGGGACAGTCGAGACCTGTTGGATGGCTCCAGGACATCCCATAAGGACGTTATCCAGAGCAGGGTTCTAAGGATGGATGCCTGGGCAGCCTGCCTCCCATTCCAGGTGTCTCATAGCGCCAAGGCAAGTTCGATCTGCCGGATCTAGGGGAGCAACCGAGGCGGGTGTGTTGAAATGGGTGAGTTGAGGATGGGTCATAATGTGCATTTGTGTCCATGTAGACCTTGGAATGGGGTGCTTGAACCGGGGCCTTGAGGGATGTTCATAACCGGAGGTTTTGATGGAGCTCTAAAGAGTATGTTTCCTATGTAGAGAAGAGAATTGTTTTGATGAGTGCCTAAGGAATCTCCCATATGCTGGTATTGGAAAACAGGCCTCTGAGGAGAGATGACTGGAATCAAAAGCAATGGATCTGATTAGGGCCTAAGTGCCTGTCCAGTTCAATCTTATTCTATGGGGATATCTGTCTCTGGGTCTGAGTGGAGGTAGTTTCCTAACTTGTGAGAGATCATCCCTGTGTGTCCTGGGCAGCCAACATTATTCGGATGGCCTGGGGGAGTTTGGCGGATTCTCCTAATCTATTGGGTTGTGGCCAATGGAAATAGCAGAATTCCCCTGGAGAGGGAAGCCACAGTCCTGAGGTGTGGCTCCAGGGGCCCCAGCTTGGATGGTGTGTTGGCCAGGCCTGTGGGGACAGAAGTCTGAAAACACAAACTCAGCTTAGTTTTGGGGATGTATGTATGAAGGCTCGATCTACAGACCGTGAGAATTTTCCGGGCTATGAACAAAGGGCGAGTATGTGGCGCTTGCTCAGGCTTTTGTCTCTGGATTTTGTGTCAACGGTGGCCGTGGAATGTCGGAGTGTCCTCAAGGGCCATGGACAATTCTTTCTCTGGTGATTTGGCCTGATCCCAAGTGGTTGGGATCATTCTGTGGATGGGAAGAGTCCTTTATGTATTTTTTTTACCTCAGTTCTCCCACCAAAGAGGGATTCCAGAGTAGAGCCCTGAGTAGGTGTGACTAGACATCTCGAACTCTGGTTGAGATTGGGGGACTAGGGGCTTGGCAAGCCCCATATGTGGGCTGTTGTTCCAGTGACTAAGAGGCTTTACATGAGGATAGGGCTCACGCTGAGGGTCACAATGTGTGTTTGTGCACATTGTGGCCCTCAGGGATAGGTGGGGCCTCATAGTCCATGCTGCTTTCTCCTACAATGAACATTGGACAACATGCCAACCACTAGGTTTCTTGCCAAGGCGAAGGAGAAGTTCTGATTCTTGCAACACGTTCACTCCTGAGCAGTGAGTGGAGATAAGGTCTAGGTTCTGAAGGTGAAAACTGAGGTTGGGTAGAGATGATGGCCTAAAGCCATTGTGGGTGTGATATGCTCTGTGTACGGCCAGCTGTCTGGGTGTTGGACTGGAGGTCTGCCCTCAGGCTGTGTCAGACAGGGCTTTAGTGCACAGGCTAGACTGTATAATTGGGGTGTGGTCGAGTGGCATGCAGGTTGTTACTCATTTGGCGTTTCCGGTTAGCCCTATAGGGCAACATTTTTCTTCTGGAGGCCAGGCAGAGTGCTGCATTGTGTCTCCAGAATTGCCAAACTGGAGGGGTGTGGCCAGGATTGTGAGGAAGGAAGTCTGAAAACACAAGCTAGCATGAGTTTTGGGGCCAAGAGCATGGCAGGCCCACTCTGAAGAGGCTGAATCGAGATCTCCTGCAGGTGAGGTCAGGGCGAGTATCAGATGTTGCCTCAAGCTGGAGTTTGTGTCCATGACGGCCCCTTCCTGAAGGGGGTGGGGGCGTCATGAGGCCAGGGAGGTTTCCCTACGCTGGGAGTTGTGAGCTGCTCCCAACTTCAAAGTTTCCTTCTTCAGGACAGTCGAGTACTATTGTATGGTTCCAGGATGCCCCATACAGAAAGACTCGAGAGCAGGGGCCTAAGCATGGATGCCGAGAAACGCCAACTCACCTTCCCATTGCCTGGTGGAGACAAGGCACGCTCAATCTGCGGGCTCTTGGGTGAGCTACCCAGAAGGCTGAGTTTAAATGGACTCTCCTGAGGATGAGTCATAATGTGGGTTGGTGGCCATGGAGACCTTGGAATGTGGCAGTAGCTAAGGGACTCTGCAGGATTCTCCAACCCGAAGGGCTTGACACAACTCCAACAAGGAAGCTTCCCATGTGGAGATGAGAGGTCTTTTGTCTGGTGCCTCAGGAAAGCCCTGTATGCTGGTCTTCGAACCCAGGCCTCTGAGGAGTGATACCTGGACACCAAAGCAAGAGTTCATAATAGGGCCTAGGGGCCTGTCTGGTTCAATCTTCTGTCTCTGCGGATATCTGTCTGTGTGTCTGCATGGAGGTAGTAGTTGCTCAGCTTGTGTCATAATGCCCCTATTTGTCCAGTGTGGCTTGCGGTAGTGGGATGTCCTTGGGGACCTTGAGGTTTCTACTATTTTGTAGAGTTGTGGCCAATGGAATGGGCAGTTTCTTAGGACAGAGCAGGCACAGTTCTGTGGTGTGGCTCCAGAGACCCCAGCCTGGAGGCTGTGTGGGCCATGGCTGTGCAGACAGACATCCAAAAACCCTAACTCAGCTCAGGTTTGGGGCCGAGGTTACGGCAGGCCTGATCTACAGTCCATGAGGGGAGCTCCTCTGGATATGAAAGAAGGGTGAGAGGGAGGCAGTCGCTCAGGCTTTTGTCTCTGGATGTTTTGTCCACAATGGCCGTTTAATGTAGGAGTTGCCTCATGGGTCGTAGAAGTCTCCCTCTCTGGTGGTTTGTCCAGCCCCCAAGTGTTTGGGGTCATTCTGTGGGAAGGGAAGTGTCCTGTTTTTTGCCTCATATGTCCCCCCAGTAGAGGGATTCTAGAGCATAGCAGTGGGTACTGACAACTGGAATACTCACCCTCGGGTTAAGCCTGGGGGCCTATGGATATGACAAGCCCCATATGCAGGATCTTGGTCCAGCCACTGAGAGGCGTTACTTTAATACGGGACTCACGCTGCAGGTCACAATGCATGTCTGTGCCCTAGGCGGCCCTCAAGCACTGGCGTGGCCTTTCGGACAATGCAGGTTTTCCCACATTGAACGTTGGACAACATGCCAACCACAAGGTTTCTGGCCATGGGGAAGGAGGAATTCTAATTTCTGCATCACGTTCACCCTGGGCAGTGATTGGAGATAAGGTCTAGGTTCTGAAGCCTGAAAACCGAGGTTGGGAAGAGATGACGACCTACAGCCATAGTGGGTCCTATTTGTCCAGGTTGGGGCCAGCTGTCTGGGTGTCGTTTGGGATGTCTTGTCTCAGGCTGTGCCAGACAGGGCATTAGAATACAGGGTGGGCTGTATAATTGCTTTACAATCGAGTGGCATGCATTAGAAAATCATTTGGGGTTTCTTATTAGAAGCATAGGGCAAAGTTTTTCTTCTGGAGGGCAGGCAGAGTGCTGCATTGTTACTTCGGAATTCCCAAACTGGAGGGCTTGTGGGCCAGGAGAGTGAGGACGGAAGTCTGAGAACACAAGCTAGGCTTAGGTTTCGGGGCAAGGACATGGCAGCCACACTCTGCAGAGCTGAATTGAGATCTCATGTGTCTGAAGTCAGGTCGAGGATCAGACTTTGGCTCAGGTTTGAGTTTCTGTCCATGTTGGCCCCTTCATGAAGGGGGGACATTATGAGCCCATGGGGGTTTTCCCACTATTGGAGTTGTGAGATGCTCCAAACCGCAAGGATTCCTTCTGTGGGACAATGAAGATTTGTTGGATGGCTCCAGGACGTCTTATAAGGTATTTTTCCAGAACAGGTTTCTAAGTATGGATGCCTGGGCAGTCAGCCTCACAATCCAATTGTCTCCTAGCAACAAGAAACGTTTGATCTGCTGGCTTGGGGTAGCAACAGAGGGGGCTGAGTTGAAATGGACTTTCCTGAGGATGGTCTTAATGTTGGTTTGAGTCCATGGAGACCTTGGTATGGGGCAGTGGCACCAGGGCCCTGAAGGATTCTCCTAACCAGAGGTTATGACAAAGCTCCAATGAGCAAGTTTTCCATGGGGAGACGAGATTTGTTCTTATTGGTGCCTCAGGAAACCACCATATGCTGGTATTGGAAACGAGGCCTCTGAGGAGAGATGCCTAAAAACCAAAGCAATGGATCTGATTAGGGCCTAGGGGCCTGTCCGGTTCAATATTCTTCTCTGGGGACACCTGTTGTCTGAGTGGAGGTAGTTGCTCAGCTGGTTTGAGATCACCCCTGTTTGTCCTGGGCGGCCTACACTAATGGGATGGCCTCGGTGACTTTGGAGGTTTTTCCTCATTTGCAAGGTTGTGGCCAATGGAATGGGAAGAATTCCCTTGAAAGGGAAGCACAGTCCTGAGGTGTGGCTCCAGGGACCCAAGTGTGGAGCGTGTGTGGTCCAGGGCTATTTGGACAAAAGTCTGAAAACACAAACTCCACTTAGGTTGGGGGATGTAGGTATGGCCGGCCCGATCTATAGACCGTGAGGAGAACTCTTCGGGATATGAACAAAGGGCGAATGTGAGGTGCTGGCTCATGCTTTTTTTTTTTTTTTTTTTTTTTTTTTTCTGGAAATGTGTCACCGATTGCCATGGAATGTCGGGGTGTCCTCATGGGCCATCGATGAGGCTCCCTTTCTGGGGATTTGACCCGATCCCAAGAGTTTGGGGTCATTCTGTGGGAAGGGAGGAGGCCTTTCTTGTTTTTTTGTTTATTTTTTTATTATTTTTATTTTTTTTACCTAAGGTGGACCACCAAAAGAGGGATTCCAGAGCAGAGTCCTGGGGAGGGGCGACTGGACAACCAGACCTCTGGTTAACATTGGGACCTAAGAACATGGCAAGCCCCATATGTGGGCTCTTGGTCCAGACACTGAGAGGCCTTCCCTGAGGAATGGTCTCACACTGAGTTTCACAATGTGTTTTTGTGCCCAAGGAGCCCCTCAAGTCAGGGCGTGGCCTAATGTACCATGCTGGTTTCTCCTACAGGGAACGTTGCACAATATGGCAACCACAAGTTTTCTGGCCATGGGGAAGATGGAGTTCTAATTTCTGCAACACTTTCACTCCTGGACTGTGATTGGATTTAAGGTCTAGGTTCTGAAGCCTGAAAACTGAGGTTGGGAAGAGATGAAGACCTAAGGCCATGGTGTGGCTGATGTGCTCAGTGTTCGGCCAGCTGTTGAGTGTGGGTTGGGAGGTGCAGGGTCAGGCTGTGGCAGACAGGGAATTAGTGCCCAGGCTAGACTGTATCATTGGGGTGCAGTCGAGTTTCGTGCAGGATGGTACTCATTTGTGGTTACTGGGTAGCCCCAGAGGGCAACGTTTTTCTTCTGGAGGGAAGACACAGTGCCACATAGTGGCTCCAGAATTCCCAAACTGGAAGGCTTGTGGGCCAGGAGTGTGATGAAAAAATTCTGAGAACACAAGCCAGACTTAGATTTCGGGGTGAGGGGACGGCAGGCACCCTCTGCAGAGATGATTCGAGATCCTGTATACCTGAAGACAGAGCTAGGATCAGACGTTGGCTTAGGTCGAAGTTTCTGTCCATGACAGCCCCTTCATGAAGGGGAGGGTGTCACGAGGGCATGGAGGTTTTCCCACGATGGGAATTGTGAGATGCTCCAAACCGCAATGATTCCTTCTGTGGGACAGTCGAGACCTGTTGGATGGCTCCAGGACATCCCATAAGGACGTTATCCAGAGCAGGGTTCTAAGGATGGATGCCTGGGCAGCCTGCCTCCCATTCCAGGTGTCTCATAGCGCCAAGGCAAGTTCGATCTGCTGGATCTAGGGGAGCAACCGAGGCGGGTGTGTTGAAATGGGTGAGTTGAGGATGGGTCATAATGTGCATTTGTGTCCATGTAGACCTTGGAATGGGGTGCTTGAACCGGGGCCTTGAGGGATGTTCATAACCGGAGGTTTTGATGGAGCTCTAAAGAGTATGTTTCCTATGTAGAGAAGAGAATTGTTTTGATGAGTGCCTAAGGAATCTCCCATATGCTGGTATTGGAAAACAGGCCTCTGAGGAGAGATGACTGGAATCAAAAGCAATGGATCTGATTAGGGCCTAAGTGCCTGTCCAGTTCAATCTTATTCTATGGGGATATCTGTCTCTGGGTCTGAGTGGAGGTAGTTTCCTAACTTGTGAGAGATCATCCCTGTGTGTCCTGGGCAGCCAACATTATTCGGATGGCCTGGGGGAGTTTGGCGGATTCTCCTAATCTATTGGGTTGTGGCCAATGGAAATAGCAGAATTCCCCTGGAGAGGGAAGCCACAGTCCTGAGGTGTGGCTCCAGGGGCCCCAGCTTGGATGGTGTGTTGGCCAGGCCTGTGGGGACAGAAGTCTGAAAACACAAACTCAGCTTAGTTTTGGGGATGTATGTATGAAGGCTCGATCTACAGACCGTGAGAATTTTCCGGGCTATGAACAAAGGGCGAGTATGTGGCGCTTGCTCAGGCTTTTGTCTCTGGATTTTGTGTCAACGGTGGCCGTGGAATGTCGGAGTGTCCTCAAGGGCCATGGACAATTCTTTCTCTGGTGATTTGGCCTGATCCCAAGTGGTTGGGATCATTCTGTGGATGGGAAGAGTCCTTTATGTATTTTTTTTTTTACCTCAGTTCTCCCACCAAAGAGGGATTCCAGAGTAGAGCCCTGAGTAGGTGTGACTAGACATCTCGAACTCTGGTTGAGATTGGGGGACTAGGGGCTTGGCAAGCCCCATATGTGGGCTGTTGTTCCAGTGACTAAGAGGCTTTACATGAGGATAGGGCTCACGCTGAGGGTCACAATGTGTGTTTGTGCACATTGTGGCCCTCAGGGATAGGTGGGGCCTCATAGTCCATGCTGCTTTCTCCTACAATGAACATTGGACAACATGCCAACCACTAGGTTTCTTGCCAAGGCGAAGGAGAAGTTCTGATTCTTGCATCACGTTCACTCCTGAGCAGTGAGTGGAGATAAGGTCTAGGTTCTGAAGGTGAAAACTGAGGTTGGGTAGAGATGATGGCCTAAAGCCATTGTGGGTGTGATATGCTCTGTGTACGACCAGCTGTCTGGGTGTTGGACTGGAGGTCTGCCCTCAGGCTGTGTCAGACAGGGCTTTAGTGCACAGGCTAGACTGTATAATTGGGGTGTGGTCGAGTGGCATGCAGGTTGTTACTCATTTGGCGTTTCCGGTTAGCCCTATAGGGCAACATTTTTCTTCTGGAGGGCAGGCAGAGTGCTGCATTGTGTCTCCAGAATTGCCAAACTGGAGGGGTGTGGCCAGGATTGTGAGGAAGGAAGTCTGAAAACACAAGCTAGCATGAGTTTTGGGGCCAAGAGCATGGCAGGCCCACTCTGAAGAGGCTGAATCGAGATCTCCTGCAGGTGAGGTCAGGGCGAGTATCAGATGTTGCCTCAAGCTGGAGTTTGTGTCCATGACGGCCCCTTCCTGAAGGGGGTGGGGGCGTCATGAGGCCAGGGAGGTTTCCCTACGCTGGGAGTTGTGAGCTGCTCCCAACTTCAAAGTTTCCTTCTTCAGGACAGTCGAGTACTATTGTATGGTTCCAGGATGCCCCATACAGAAAGACTCGAGAGCAGGGGCCTAAGCATGGATACCGAGAAACGCCAACTCACCTTCCCATTGCCTGGTGGAGACAAGGCACGCTCAATCTGCGGGCTCTTGGGTGAGCTACCCAGAAGGCTGAGTTTAAATGGACTCTCCTGAGGATGAGTCATAATGTGGGTTGGTGGCCATGGAGACCTTGGAATGTGGCAGTAGCTAAGGGACTCTGCAGGATTCTCCAACCCGAAGGGCTTGACACAACTCCAACAAGGAAGCTTCCCATGTGGAGATGAGAGGTCTTTTGTCTGGTGCCTCAGGAAAGCCCCGTATGCTGGTCTTCGAACCCAGGCCTCTGAGGAGTGATACCTGGACACCAAAGCAAGAGTTCATAATAGGGCCTAGGGGCCTGTCTGGTTCAATCTTCTGTCTCTGCGGATATCTGTCTGTGTGTCTGCATGGAGGTAGTAGTTGCTCAGCTTGTGTCATAATGCCCCTATTTGTCCAGTGCGGCTTGCGGTAGTGGGATGTCCTTGGGGACCTTGAGGTTTCTACTATTTTGTAGAGTTGTGGCCAATGGAATGGGCAGTTTCTTAGGAGAGAGCAGGCACAGTTCTGTGGTGTGGCTCCAGAGACCCCAGCCTGGAGGCTGTGTGGGCCATGGCTGTGCAGACAGACATCCAAAAACCCTAACTCAGCTCAGGTTTGGAGCCGAGGTTACGGCAGGCCTGATCTACAGTCCATGAGGGGAGCTCCTCTGGATATGAAAGAAGGGTGAGAGGGAGGCAGTCGCTCAGGCTTTTGTCTCTGGATGTTTTGTCCACAATGGCCGTTTAATGTAGGAGTTGCCTCATGGGTCGTAGAAGTCTCCCTCTCTGGTAGTTTGTCCAGCCCCCAAGTGTTTGGGGTCATTCTGTGGGAAGGGAAGTGTCCTGTTTTTTGCCTCATATGTCCCCCCAGTAGAGGGATTCTAGAGCATAGCAGTGGGTACTGACAACTGGAATACTCGCCCTCGGGTTAAGCCTGGGGGCCTATGGATATGACAAGCCCCATATGCAGGATCTTGGTCCAGCCACTGAGAGGCGTTATTTAATACGGGACTCACGCTGCAGGTCACAATGCATGTCTGTGCCCTAGGCGGCCCTCAAGCACTGGCGTGGCCTTTCGGACAATGCAGGTTTTCCCACATTGAACGTTGGACAACATGCCAACCACAAGGTTTCTGGCCATGGGGAAGGAGGAATTCTAATTTCTGCATCACGTTCACCCTGGGCAGTGATTGGAGTTAAGGTCTAGGTTCTGAAGCCTGAAAACCGAGGTTGGGAAGAGATGACGACCTACAGCCATAGCGGGTCCTATGTGTCCAGGTTGGGGCCAGCTGTCTGGGTGTCGTTTGGGATGTCTTGTCTCAGGCTGTGCCAGACAGGGCATTAGAATACAGGGTGGGCTGTATAATTGCTTTACAATCGAGTGGCATGCATTAGAAAATCATTTGGGGTTTCTTATTAGAAGCATAGGGCAAAGTTTTTCTTCTGGAGGGCAGGCAGAGTGCTGCATTGTGGCTTCGGAATTCCCAAACTGGAGGGCTTGTGGGCCAGGAGAGTGAGGACGGAAGTCTGAGAACACAAGCTAGGCTTAGGTTTCGGGGCAAGGACATGGCAGCCACACTCTGCAGAGCTGAATTGAGATCTCATGTGTCTGAAGTCAGGTCGAGGATCAGACTTTGGCTCAGGTTTGAGTTTCTGTCCATGTTGGCCCCTTCATGAAGGGGGGACATTATGAGCCCATGGGGGTTTTCCCACTATTGGAGTTGTGAGATGCTCCAAACCGCAAGGATTCCTTCTGTGGGACAATGAAGATTTGTTGGATGGCTCCAGGACGTCTTATAAGGTATTTTTCCAGAACAGGGTTCTAAGTATGGATGCCTGGGCAGTCAGCCTCACAATCCAATTGTCTCCTAGCAACAAGAAACGTTTGATCTGCTGGCTTGGGGTAGCAACAGAGGGGGCTGAGTTGAAATGGACTTTCCTGAGGATGGTCTTAATGTTGGTTTGAGTCCATGGAGACCTTGGTATGGGGCAGTGGCACCAGGGCCCTGAAGGATTCTCCTAACCAGAGGTTATGACAAAGCTCCAATGAGCAAGTTTTCCATGGGGAGACGAGATTTGTTCTTATTGGTGCCTCAGGAAACCACCATATGCTGGTATTGGAAACGAGGCCTCTGAGGAGAGATGCCTAAAAACCAAAGCAATGGATCTGATTAGGGCCTAGGGGCCTGTCCGGTTCAATATTCTTCTCTGGGGACATCTGTTGTCTGAGTGGAGGTAGTTGCTCAGCTGGTTTGAGATCACCCCTGTTTGTCCTGGGCGGCGTACACTAATGGGATGGCCTCGGTGACTTTGGAGGTTTTTCCTCATTTGCAAGGTTGTGGCCAATGGAATGGGAAGAATTCCCTTGAAAGGGAAGCACAGTCCTGAGGTGTGGCTCCAGGGACCCAAGTGTGGAGCGTGTGTGGTCCAGGGCTATTTGGACAAAAGTCTGAAAACACAAACTCCACTTAGGTTGGGGGATGTAGGTATGGCCGGCCCGATCTATAGACCGTGAGGAGAACTCTTCGGGATATGAACAAAGGGCGAATGTGAGGTGCTGGCTCATGCTTTTTTTTTTTTTTTTTTTTCTGGAAATGTGTCACCGATTGCCATGGAATGTCGGGGTGTCCTCATGGGCCATCGATGAGGCTCCCTTTCTGGGGATTTGACCCGATCCCAAGAGTTTGGGGTCATTCTGTGGGAAGGGAGGAGGCCTTTCTTGTTTTTTTGTTTATTTTTTTATTATTTTTATTTTTTTTACCTAAGGTGGACCACCAAAAGAGGGATTCCAGAGCAGAGTCCTGGGGAGGGGCGACTGGACAACCAGACCTCTGGTTAACATTGGGACCTAAGAACATGGCAAGCCCCATATGTGGGCTCTTGGTCCAGACACTGAGAGGCCTTCCCTGAGGAATGGTCTCACACTGAGTTTCACAATGTGTTTTTGTGCCCAAGGAGCCCCTCAAGTCAGGGCGTGGCCTAATGTACCATGCTGGTTTCTCCTACAGGGAACGTTGCACAATATGGCAACCACAAGTTTTCTGGCCATGGGGAAGATGGAGTTCTAATTTCTGCAACACTTTCACTCCTGGACTGTGATTGGATTTAAGGTCTAGGTTCTGAAGCCTGAAAACTGAGGTTGGGAAGAGATGAAGACCTAAGGCCATGGTGTGGCTGATGTGCTCAGTGTTCGGCCAGCTGTTGAGTGTGGGTTGGGAGGTGCAGGGTCAGGCTGTGGCAGACAGGGAATTAGTGCCCAGGCTAGACTGTATCATTGGGGTGCAGTCGAGTTTCGTGCAGGATGGTACTCATTTGTGGTTACTGGGTAGCCCCAGAGGGCAACGTTTTTCTTCTGGAGGGAAGACACAGTGCCACATAGTGGCTCCAGAATTCCCAAACTGGAAGGCTTGTGGGCCAGGAGTGTGATGAAAAAATTCTGAGAACACAAGCCAGACTTAGATTTCGGGGTGAGGGGACGGCAGGCACCCTCTGCAGAGATGATTCGAGATCCTGTATACCTGAAGACAGAGCTAGGATCAGACGTTGGCTTAGGTCGAAGTTTCTGTCCATGACAGCCCCTTCATGAAGGGGAGGGTGTCACGAGGACATGGAGGTTTTCCCACGATGGGAATTGTGAGATGCTCCAAACCGCAATGATTCCTTCTGTGGGACAGTCGAGACCTGTTGGATGGCTCCAGGACATCCCATAAGGACGTTATCCAGAGCAGGGTTCTAAGGATGGATGCCTGGGCAGCCTGCCTCCCATTCCAGGTGTCTCATAGCGCCAAGGCAAGTTCGATCTGCTGGATCTAGGGGAGCAACCGAGGCGGGTGTGTTGAAATGGGTGAGTTGAGGATGGGTCATAATGTGCATTTGTGTCCATGTAGACCTTGGAATGGGGTGCTTGAACCGGGGCCTTGAGGGATGTTCATAACCGGAGGTTTTGATGGAGCTCTAAAGAGTACGTTTCCTATGTAGAGAAGAGAATTGTTTTGATGAGTGCCTAAGGAATCTCCCATATGCTGGTATTGGAAAACAGGCCTCTGAGGAGAGATGACTGGAATCAAAAGCAATGGATCTGATTAGGGCCTAAGTGCCTGTCCAGTTCAATCTTATTCTATGGGGATATCTGTCTCTGGGTCTGAGTGGAGGTAGTTTCCTAACTTGTGAGAGATCATCCCTGTGTGTCCTGGGCAGCCAACATTATTCGGATGGCCTGGGGGAGTTTGGCGGATTCTCCTAATCTATTGGGTTGTGGCCAATGGAAATAGCAGAATTCCCCTGGAGAGGGAAGCCACAGTCCTGAGGTGTGGCTCCAGGGGCCCCAGCTTGGATGGTGTGTTGGCCAGGCCTGTGGGGACAGAAGTCTGAAAACACAAACTCAGCTTAGTTTTGGGGATGTATGTATGAAGGCTCGATCTACAGACCGTGAGAATTTTCCGGGCTATGAACAAAGGGCGAGTATGTGGCGCTTGCTCAGGCTTTTGTCTCTGGATTTTGTGTCAACGGTGGCCGTGGAATGTCGGAGTGTCCTCAAGGGCCATGGACAATTCTTTCTCTGGTGATTTGGCCTGATCCCAAGTGGTTGGGATCATTCTGTGGATGGGAAGAGTCCTTTATGTATTTTTTTTTTTTACCTCAGTTCTCCCACCAAAGAGGGATTCCAGAGTAGAGCCCTGAGTAGGTGTGACTAGACATCTCGAACTCTGGTTGAGATTGGGGGACTAGGGGCTTGGCAAGCCCCATATGTGGGCTGTTGTTCCAGTGACTAAGAGGCTTTACATGAGGATAGGGCTCACGCTGAGGGTCACAATGTGTGTTTGTGCACATTGTGGCCCTCAGGGATAGGTGGGGCCTCATAGTCCATGCTGCTTTCTCCTACAATGAACATTGGACAACATGCCAACCACTAGGTTTCTTGCCAAGGCGAAGGAGAAGTTCTGATTCTTGCATCACGTTCACTCCTGAGCAGTGAGTGGAGATAAGGTCTAGGTTCTGAAGGTGAAAACTGAGGTTGGGTAGAGATGATGGCCTAAAGCCATTGTGGGTGTGATATGCTCTGTGTACGGCCAGCTGTCTGGGTGTTGGACTGGAGGTCTGCCCTCAGGCTGTGTCAGACAGGGCTTTAGTGCACAGGCTAGACTGTATAATTGGGGTGTGGTCGAGTGGCATGCAGGTTGTTACTCATTTGGCGTTTCCGGTTAGCCCTATAGGGCAACATTTTTCTTCTGGAGGGCAGGCAGAGTGCTGCATTGTGTCTCCAGAATTGCCAAACTGGAGGGGTGTGGCCAGGATTGTGAGGAAGGAAGTCTGAAAACACAAGCTAGCATGAGTTTTGGGGCCAAGAGCATGGCAGGCCCACTCTGAAGAGGCTGAATCGAGATCTCCTGCAGGTGAGGTCAGGGCGAGTATCAGATGTTGCCTCAAGCTGGAGTTTGTGTCCATGACGGCCCCTTCCTGAAGGGGGTGGGGGCGTCATGAGGCCAGGGAGGTTTCCCTACGCTGGGAGTTGTGAGCTGCTCCCAACTTCAAAGTTTCCTTCTTCAGGACAGTCGAGTACTATTGTATGGTTCCAGGATGCCCCATACAGAAAGACTCGAGAGCAGGGGCCTAAGCATGGATACCGAGAAACGCCAACTCACCTTCCCATTGCCTGGTGGAGACAAGGCACGCTCAATCTGCGGGCTCTTGGGTGAGCTACCCAGAAGGCTGAGTTTAAATGGACTCTCCTGAGGATGAGTCATAATGTGGGTTGGTGGCCATGGAGACCTTGGAATGTGGCAGTAGCTAAGGGACTCTGCAGGATTCTCCAACCCGAAGGGCTTGACACAACTCCAACAAGGAAGCTTCCCATGTGGAGATGAGAGGTCTTTTGTCTGGTGCCTCAGGAAAGCCCCGTATGCTGGTCTTCGAACCCAGGCCTCTGAGGAGTGATACCTGGACACCAAAGCAAGAGTTCATAATAGGGCCTAGGGGCCTGTCTGGTTCAATCTTCTGTCTCTGCGGATATCTGTCTGTGTGTCTGCATGGAGGTAGTAGTTGCTCAGCTTGTGTCATAATGCCCCTATTTGTCCAGTGCGGCTTGCGGTAGTGGGATGTCCTTGGGGACCTTGAGGTTTCTACTATTTTGTAGAGTTGTGGCCAATGGAATGGGCAGTTTCTTAGGAGAGAGCAGGCACAGTTCTGTGGTGTGGCTCCAGAGACCCCAGCCTGGAGGCTGTGTGGGCCATGGCTGTGCAGACAGACATCCAAAAACCCTAACTCAGCTCAGGTTTGGAGCCGAGGTTACGGCAGGCCTGATCTACAGTCCATGAGGGGAGCTCCTCTGGATATGAAAGAAGGGTGAGAGGGAGGCAGTCGCTCAGGCTTTTGTCTCTGGATGTTTTGTCCACAATGGCCGTTTAATGTAGGAGTTGCCTCATGGGTCGTAGAAGTCTCCCTCTCTGGTAGTTTGTCCAGCCCCCAAGTGTTTGGGGTCATTCTGTGGGAAGGGAAGTGTCCTGTTTTTTGCCTCATATGTCCCCCCAGTAGAGGGATTCTAGAGCATAGCAGTGGGTACTGACAACTGGAATACTCGCCCTCGGGTTAAGCCTGGGGGCCTATGGATATGACAAGCCCCATATGCAGGATCTTGGTCCAGCCACTGAGAGGCGTTATTTAATACGGGACTCACGCTGCAGGTCACAATGCATGTCTGTGCCCTAGGCGGCCCTCAAGCACTGGCGTGGCCTTTCGGACAATGCAGGTTTTCCCACATTGAACGTTGGACAACATGCCAACCACAAGGTTTCTGGCCATGGGGAAGGAGGAATTCTAATTTCTGCATCACGTTCACCCTGGGCAGTGATTGGAGTTAAGGTCTAGGTTCTGAAGCCTGAAAACCGAGGTTGGGAAGAGATGACGACCTACAGCCATAGCGGGTCCTATGTGTCCAGGTTGGGGCCAGCTGTCTGGGTGTCGTTTGGGATGTCTTGTCTCAGGCTGTGCCAGACAGGGCATTAGAATACAGGGTGGGCTGTATAATTGCTTTACAATCGAGTGGCATGCATTAGAAAATCATTTGGGGTTTCTTATTAGAAGCATAGGGCAAAGTTTTTCTTCTGGAGGGCAGGCAGAGTGCTGCATTGTGGCTTCGGAATTCCCAAACTGGAGGGCTTGTGGGCCAGGAGAGTGAGGACGGAAGTCTGAGAACACAAGCTAGGCTTAGGTTTCGGGGCAAGGACATGGCAGCCACACTCTGCAGAGCTGAATTGAGATCTCATGTGTCTGAAGTCAGGTCGAGGATCAGACTTTGGCTCAGGTTTGAGTTTCTGTCCATGTTGGCCCCTTCATGAAGGGGGGACATTATGAGCCCATGGGGGTTTTCCCACTATTGGAGTTGTGAGATGCTCCAAACCGCAAGGATTCCTTCTGTGGGACAATGAAGATTTGTTGGATGGCTCCAGGACGTCTTATAAGGTATTTTTCCAGAACAGGGTTCTAAGTATGGATGCCTGGGCAGTCAGCCTCACAATCCAATTGTCTCCTAGCAACAAGAAACGTTTGATCTGCTGGCTTGGGGTAGCAACAGAGGGGGCTGAGTTGAAATGGACTTTCCTGAGGATGGTCTTAATGTTGGTTTGAGTCCATGGAGACCTTGGTATGGGGCAGTGGCACCAGGGCCCTGAAGGATTCTCCTAACCAGAGGTTATGACAAAGCTCCAATGAGCAAGTTTTCCATGGGGAGACGAGATTTGTTCTTATTGGTGCCTCAGGAAACCACCATATGCTGGTATTGGAAACGAGGCCTCTGAGGAGAGATGCCTAAAAACCAAAGCAATGGATCTGATTAGGGCCTAGGGGCCTGTCCGGTTCAATATTCTTCTCTGGGGACATCTGTTGTCTGAGTGGAGGTAGTTGCTCAGCTGGTTTGAGATCACCCCTGTTTGTCCTGGGCGGCGTACACTAATGGGATGGCCTCGGTGACTTTGGAGGTTTTTCCTCATTTGCAAGGTTGTGGCCAATGGAATGGGAAGAATTCCCTTGAAAGGGAAGCACAGTCCTGAGGTGTGGCTCCAGGGACCCAAGTGTGGAGCGTGTGTGGTCCAGGGCTATTTGGACAAAAGTCTGAAAACACAAACTCCACTTAGGTTGGGGGATGTAGGTATGGCCGGCCCGATCTATAGACCGTGAGGAGAACTCTTCGGGATATGAACAAAGGGCGAATGTGAGGTGCTGGCTCATGCTTTTTTTTTTTTTTTTTTTTTCTGGAAATGTGTCACCGATTGCCATGGAATGTCGGGGTGTCCTCATGGGCCATCGATGAGGCTCCCTTTCTGGGGATTTGACCCGATCCCAAGAGTTTGGGGTCATTCTGTGGGAAGGGAGGAGGCCTTTCTTGTTTTTTTGTTTATTTTTTTATTATTTTTATTTTTTTTACCTAAGGTGGACCACCAAAAGAGGGATTCCAGAGCAGAGTCCTGGGGAGGGGCGACTGGACAACCAGACCTCTGGTTAACATTGGGACCTAAGAACATGGCAAGCCCCATATGTGGGCTCTTGGTCCAGACACTGAGAGGCCTTCCCTGAGGAATGGTCTCACACTGAGTTTCACAATGTGTTTTTGTGCCCAAGGAGCCCCTCAAGTCAGGGCGTGGCCTAATGTACCATGCTGGTTTCTCCTACAGGGAACGTTGCACAATATGGCAACCACAAGTTTTCTGGCCATGGGGAAGATGGAGTTCTAATTTCTGCAACACTTTCACTCC
The DNA here is from genome assembly GCF_964662115.1 of Mustela nivalis. NCBI lineage: Eukaryota > Metazoa > Chordata > Mammalia > Carnivora > Mustelidae > Mustela > Mustela nivalis. The sequence continues at coordinate 129,684 of NW_028135360.1, read as the reverse complement.
TGGACTGTGATTGGATTTAAGGTCTAGGTTCTGAAGCCTGAAAACTGAGGTTTGGAAGAGATGAAGACCTAAGGCCATGGTGTGGCTGATGTGCTCAGTGTTCGGCCAGCTGTTGAGTGTGGGTTGGGAGGTGCAGGGTCAGGCTGTGGCAGACAGGGAATTAGTGCCCAGGCTAGACTGTATCATTGGGGTGCAGTCGAGTTTCGTGCAGGATGGTACTCATTTGTGGTTACTGGGTAGCCCCAGAGGGCAACGTTTTTCTTCTGGAGGGAAGACACAGTGCCACATAGTGGCTCCAGAATTCCCAAACTGGAAGGCTTGTGGTCCAGGAGTGTGATGAAAAAATTCTGAGAACACAAGCCAGACTTAGATTTCGGGGTGAGGGGACGGCAGGCACCCTCTGCAGAGATGATTCGAGATCCTGTATACCTGAAGACAGAGCTAGGATCAGACGTTGGCTTAGGTCGAAGTTTCTGTCCATGACAGCCCCTTCATGAAGGGGAGGGTGTCACGAGGACATGGAGGTTTTCCCACGATGGGAATTGTGAGATGCTCCAAACCGCAATGATTCCTTCTGTGGGACAGTCGAGACCTGTTGGATGGCTCCAGGACTTCCCATAAGGAAGTTATCCAGAGCAGGGTTCTAAGGATGGATGCCTGGGCAGCCTGCCTCCCATTCCAGGTGTCTCATAGCGCCAAGGCAAGTTCGATCTGCTGGATCTAGGGGAGCAACCGAGGCGGGTGTGTTGAAATGGGTGAGTTGAGGATGGGTCATAATGTGCATTTGTGTCCATGTAGACCTTGGAATGGGGTGCTTGAACCGGGGCCTTGAGGGATGTTCATAACCGGAGGTTTTGATGGAGCTCTAAAGAGTATGTTTCCTATGTAGAGAAGAGAATTGTTTTGATGAGTGCCTAAGGAATCTCCCATATGCTGGTATTGGAAAACAGGCCTCTGAGGAGAGATGACTGGAATCAAAAGCAATGGATCTGATTAGGGCCTAAGTGCCTGTCCAGTTCAATCTTATTCTATGGGGATATCTGTCTCTGGGTCTGAGTGGAGGTAGTTTCCTAACTTGTGAGAGATCATCCCTGTGTGTCCTGGGCAGCCAACATTATTCGGATGGCCTGGGGGAGTTTGGCGGATTCTCCTAATCTATTGGGTTGTGGCCAATGGAAATAGCAGAATTCCCCTGGAGAGGGAAGCCACAGTCCTGAGGTGTGGCTCCAGGGGCCCCAGCTTGGATGGTGTGTTGGCCAGGCCTGTGGGGACAGAAGTCTGAAAACACAAACTCAGCTTAGTTTTGGGGATGTATGTATGAAGGCTCGATCTACAGACCGTGAGAATTTTCCGGGCTATGAACAAAGGGCGAGTATGTGGCGCTTGCTCAGGCTTTTGTCTCTGGATTTTGTGTCAACGGTGGCCGTGGAATGTCGGAGTGTCCTCAAGGGCCATGGACAATTCTTTCTCTGGTGATTTGGCCTGATCCCAAGTGGTTGGGATCATTCTGTGGATGGGAAGAGTCCTTTATGTATTTTTTTTTTTACCTCAGTTCTCCCACCAAAGAGGGATTCCAGAGTAGAGCCCTGAGTAGGTGTGACTAGACATCTCGAACTCTGGTTGAGATTGGGGGACTAGGGGCTTGGCAAGCCCCATATGTGGGCTGTTGTTCCAGTGACTAAGAGGCTTTACATGAGGATAGGGCTCACGCTGAGGGTCACAATGTGTGTTTGTGCAAATTGTGGCCCTCAGGGATAGGTGGGGCCTCATAGTCCATGCTGCTTTCTCCTACAATGAACATTGGACAACATGCCAACCACTAGGTTTCTTGCCAAGGCGAAGGAGAAGTTCTGATTCTTGCATCACGTTCACTCCTGAGCAGTGAGTGGAGATAAGGTCTAGGTTCTGAAGGTGAAAACTGAGGTTGGGTAGAGATGATGGCCTAAAGCCATTGTGGGTGTGATATGCTCTGTGTACGGCCAGCTGTCTGGGTGTTGGACTGGAGGTCTGCCCTCAGGCTGTGTCAGACAGGGCTTTAGTGCACAGGCTAGACTGTATAATTGGGGTGTGGTCGAGTGGCATGCAGGTTGTTACTCATTTGGCGTTTCCGGTTAGCCCTATATGGCAACATTTTTCTTCTGGAGGCCAGGCAGAGTGCTGCATTGTGTCTCCAGAATTGCCAAACTGGAGGGGTGTGGCCAGGATTGTGAGGAAGGAAGTCTGAAAACACAAGCTAGCATGAGTTTTGGGGCCAAGAGCATGGCAGGCCCACTCTGAAGAGGCTGAATCGAGATCTCCTGCAGGTGAGGTCAGGGCGAGTATCAGATGTTGCCTCAAGCTGGAGTTTGTGTCCATGACGGCCCCTTCCTGAAGGGGGTGGGGGCGTCATGAGGCCAGGGAGGTTTCCCTACGCTGGGAGTTGTGAGCTGCTCCAAACTTCAAAGTTTCCTTCTTCAGGACAGTCGAGTACTATTGTATGGTTCCAGGATGCCCCATACAGAAAGACTCGAGAGCAGGGGCCTAAGCATGGATGCCGAGAAACACCAACTCACCTTCCCATTGCCTGGTGGAGACAAGGCACGCTCAATCTGCGGGCTCTTGGGTGAGCAACCCCGAAGGCTGAGTTTAAATGGACTCTCCTGAGGATGAGTCATAATGTGGGTTGGTGGCCATGGAGACCTTGGAATGTGGCAGTAGCTAAGGGACTCTGCAGGATTCTCCAACCCGAAGGGCTTGACACAACTCCAACAAGGAAGCTTCCCATGTGGAGATGAGAGGTCTTTTGTCTGGTGCCTCAGGAAAGCCCCGTATGCTGGTCTTCAAACCCAGGCCTCTGAGGAGTGATACCTGGACACCAAAGCAAGAGTTCATAATAGGGCCTAGGGGCCTGTCTGGTTCAATCTTCTGTCTCTGCGGATATCTGTCTGTGTGTCTGCATGGAGGTAGTAGTTGCTCAGCTTGTGTCATAATGCCCCTATTTGTCCAGTGCGGCTTGCGGTAGTGGGATGTCCTTGGGGACCTTGAGGTTTCTACTATTTTGTAGAGTTGTGGCCAATGGAATGGGCAGTTTCTTAGGAGAGAGCAGGCACAGTTCTGTGGTGTGGCTCCAGAGACCCCAGCCTGGAGGCTGTGTGGGCCATGGCTGTGCAGACAGACATCCAAAAACCCTAACTCAGCTCAGGTTTGGGGCCGAGGTTACGGCAGGCCTGATCTACAGTCCATGAGGGGAGCTCCTCTGGATATGAAAGAAGGGTGAGAGGGAGGCAGTCGCTCAGGCTTTTGTCTCTGGATGTTTTGTCCACAATGGCCGTTTAATGTAGGAGTTGCCTCATGGGTCATAGAAGTCTCCCTCTCTGGTAGTTTGTCCAGCCCCCAAGTGTTTGGGGTCATTCTGTGGGAAGGGAAGTGTCCTGTTTTTTGCCTCATATGTCCCCCCAGTAGAGGGATTCTAGAGCATAGCAGTGGGTACTGACAACTGGAATACTCGCCCTCGGGTTAAGCCTGGGGGCCTATGGATATGACAAGCCCCATATGCAGGATCTTGGTCCAGCCACTGAGAGGCGTTACTTTAATACGGGACTCACGCTGCAGGTCACAATGCATGTCTGTGCCCTAGGCGGCCCTCAAGCACTGGCGTGGCCTTTCGGACAATGCAGGTTTTCCCACATTGAACGTTGGACAACATGCCAACCACAAGGTTTCTGGCCATGGGGAAGGAGGAATTCTAATTTCTGCATCACGTTCACCCCTGGGCAGTGATTGGAGATAAGGTCTAGGTTCTGAAGCCTGAAAACCGAGGTTGGGAAGAGATGACGACCTACAGCCATAGCGGGTCCTATGTGTCCAGGTTGGGGCCAGCTGTCTGGGTGTCGTTTGGGATGTCTTGTCTCAGGCTGTGCCAGACAGGGCATTAGAATACAGGGTGGGCTGTATAATTGCTTTACAATCGAGTGGCATGCATTAGAAAATCATTTGGGGTTTCTTATTAGAAGCATAGGGCAAAGTTTTTCTTCTGGAGGGCAGGCAGAGTGCTGCATTGTGGCTTCGGAATTCCCAAACTGGAGGGCTTGTGGGCCAGGAGAGTGAGGACGGAAGTCTGAGAACACAAGCTAGGCTTAGGTTTCGGGGCAAGGACATGGCAGCCACACTCTGCAGAGCTGAATTGAGATCTCATGTGTCTGAAGTCAGGTCGAGGATCAGACTTTGGCTCAGGTTTGAGTTTCTGTCCATGTTGGCCCCTTCATGAAGGGGGGACATTATGAGCCCATGGGGGTTTTCCCACTATTGGAGTTGTGAGATGCTCCAAACCGCAAGGATTCCTTCTGTGGGACAATTAAGATTTGTTGGATGGCTCCAGGACGTCTTATAAGGTATTTTTCCAGAACAGGGTTCTAAGTATGGATGCCTGGGCAGTCAGCCTCACAATCCAATTGTCTCCTAGCAACAAGAAACGTTTGATCTGCTGGCTTGGGGTAGCAACAGAGGGGGCTGAGTTGAAATGGACTTTCCTGAGGATGGTCTTAATGTTGGTTTGAGTCCATGGAGACCTTGGTATGGGGCAGTGGCACCAGGGCCCTGAAGGATTCTCCTAACCAGAGGTTATGACAAAGCTCCAATGAGCAAGTTTTCCATGGGGAGACGAGATTTGTTCTTATTGGTGCCTCAGGAAACCACCATATGCTGGTATTGGAAACGAGGCCTCTGAGGAGAGATGCCTAAAAACCAAAGCAATGAATCTGATTAGGGCCTAGGGGCCTGTCCGGTTCAATATTCTTCTCTGGGGACATCTGTTGTCTGAGTGGAGGTAGTTGCTCAGCTGGTTTGAGATCACCCCTGTTTGTCCTGGGCGGCGTACACTAATGGGATGGCCTCGGTGACTTTGGAGGTTTTTCCTCATTTGCAAGGTTGTGGCCAATGGAATGGGAAGAATTCCCTTGAAAGGGAAGCACAGTCCTGAGGTGTGGCTCCAGGGACCCAAGTGTGGAGCGTGTGTGGTCCAGGGCTATTTGGACAAAAGTCTGAAAACACAAACTCCACTTAGGTTGGGGGATGTAGGTATGGCCGGCCCGATCTATAGACCGTGAGGAGAACTCTTCGGGATATGAACAAAGGGCGAATGTGAGGTGCTGGCTCATGCTTTTTTTTTTTTTTTTTTTCTGGAAATGTGTCACCGATTGCCATGGAATGTCGGGGTATCCTCATGGGCCATCGATGAGGCTCCCTTTCTGGGGATTTTACCCGATCCCAAGAGTTTGGGTTCATTCTGTGGGAAGGGAGGAGGCCTTTCTGGGTTTTTTTGTTTATTTTATTTTTTTTTTTAACCTCCGGGGACCACCAAAGAGGGATTCCAGAGCAGAGTCGTGGGTGGGGGCAACTGGACAACCAGACCTCTGGTTAACATTGGGACCTAAGAACATGGCAAGCCCCATATGTGGGCTCTTGGTTCAGACACTGAGAGGCCTTCCCTGAGGAATGGTCTCACACTGAGTTTCACAATGTGTTTTTGTGCCCAAGGAGCCCCTCAAGTCAGGGCGTGGCCTAATGTACCATGCTGGTTTCTCCTACAGGGAACGTTGCACAATATGGCAACCACAAGTTTTCTGGCCATGGGGAAGATGGAGTTCTAATTTCTGCAACACTTTCACTCCTGGACTGTGATTGGATTTAAGGTCTAGGTTCTGAAGCCTGAAAACTGAGGTTGGGAAGAGATGAAGACCTAAGGCCATGGTGTGGCTGATGTGCTCAGTGTTCGGCCAGCTGTTGAGTGTGGGTTGGGAGGTGCAGGGTCAGGCTGTGGCAGACAGGGAATTAGTGCCCAGGCTAGACTGTATCATTGGGGTGCAGTCGAGTTTCGTGCAGGATGATACTCATTTGTGGTTACTGGGTAGCCCCAGAGGGCAACGTTTTTCTTCTGGAGGGAAGACACAGTGCCACATAGTGGCTCCAGAATTCCCAAACTGGAAGGCTTGTGGGCCAGGAGTGTGATGAAAAAATTCTGAGAACACAAGCCAGACTTAGATTTCGGGGTGAGGGGACGGCAGGCACCCTCTGCAGAGATGATTCGAGATCCTGTATACCTGAAGACAGAGCTAGGATCAGACGTTGGCTTAGGTCGAAGTTTCTGTCCATGACAGCCCCTTCATGAAGGGGAGGGTGTCACGAGGACATGGAGGTTTTCCCACGATGGGAATTGTGAGATGCTCCAAACCGCAATGATTCCTTCTGTGGGACAGTCGAGACCTGTTGGATGGCTCCAGGACTTCCCATAAGGAAGTTATCCAGAGCAGGGTTCTAAGGATGGATGCCTGAGCAGCCTGCCTCCCATTCCAGGTGTCTCATAGCGCCAAGGCAAGTTCGATCTGCTGGATCTAGGGGAGCAACCGAGGCGGGTGTGTTGAAATGGGTGAGTTGAGGATGGGTCATAATATGCATTTGTGTCCATGTATACTTGGAATGGGGTCTTGATCTGGGTCCTTGAGGGATGTTCATAACCGGAGGTTTTGATGGAGCTCTAAAGAGTATGTTTCCTATGTAGAGAAGAGAATTGTTTTGATGAGTGCCTAAGGAATCTCCCATATGCTGGTATTGGAAACCAGGTCTCTGAGGAGAGATGACTGGAAACAAAAGCAATGGATATGATTAGAGCCTAGGTGCCTGTCCGGTTCAATCTCTTTGCTGGGGATACGTGTCTAAGTATCTGAGGTGAGGTAGTTGCTCAGATTGTGTCAGATCGCCCCTGTTTGTCCTGGGCGACCTATAATATTGGAATGGCCTCGGGACTTTGGAGTTTCTCCTAATCTATAGGGTTGTGGTCAATGGAATGGGCAGAAATCCCCTGGAGAGGGCAGGCAAAGTTCTGAGTTTGGCTCTAGGGGCCCAACCTTGTGGGTGTGTGTGCCAGGCCTGTTGAGCAAAAATCTGAAAACACAAACTCCGCTTAGAATTGGGGACATAGTTATGGCACGCCCAATCTACAGACCGTGATAACACTTCAGGATATGAAAAAGTGTGAGTTTGAGGTGCTTGCTCAGATTTTGTCTCTGGATTTGTGTGAACAATGTGGGTGGAATGCTGGCGTGGCCTCATGGGTTGTGGACGGCTTTCCTTCTCTGAGGATTTGACCCAATCCCAAGAGTTTGGGTATGTTCTGTGGGATGGGAGGAGTCCTTTCTGTTTTTTATTTTATTTTATTTTATTTTTTGTACCTCATGTGTCCCAATAAAGGATGGATTCCAGAGCAGAGTCCTCGGGAGGGACACTGGACAACCCCACCTCTGTTTTAGTTTGGGGGCCTAGGGGCATGGCAAGTCCAATATGTGGGCTCTTGATTCAGACACTGAGAGGCCTTCCATGAGGACAGGGCTCATGCTGAGGGTCACAATGCCTATTTGTGCCAACAAGGCCCTCAAGCATGGGAAGGGCCTCATGGGCCACGCTGGATTCTCCGACACTGAACGTTGGAGAATATGCCAACCACAAAATTTCTGGCCATGGCGAAGGAAGAGTTGTGACTTCTGCATCACGTTAACCCCTGGACAGTGATTGGAGTTTAGGTCTAGGTTCTGAAACCCGAAAACCGAGGTTGGGAAGAGATGAAGACCTAAGGACCTGTTGGGTCCAATGAGCTCAGTGTGTGGCCAGCTGTTCAGCGTAGGTCTGGAGGTGTGGGCTCATGCTGTGTCAGACAAGGCATTAGACAGGGTAGACTGTATATTTGGGGTGCAGTCGAGTGGCGTTCAATTGATCCTAATTCGGGTCTCTAGGTAGTTCCATAAGGCAACGTTTTTTCTCTGGGAGGGCAGGCAGAGTGCTGCATTGTGGCCCCAGTATTGCCAAACTGTAGGGCTTTTGGGCCAGGGGTGTGAGGACTGTAGTCTGAGAACACAAGCTAGGCTTCGTTTTTGAAGTGAGGGCACAGAAGGCACACTCTGCAGAGCTGAATCATGATCTCATGCACCTGAAGTCAGGGCGAATATCAGACGTTTGCTCAGGTTGGAGTTTCTGTCCATGATGGCCACTTTATAAAGTGGAGCGTCTCAAGAGGCCATGTAGATTTTCCCACAATGGGAGTTCTGAGATGCTCCAGACTGCAAAGATTCCTTCTGTGGAACACTTGAGACCTGTTGGATGGCTCTAGGATGTCCCATATGGAATGACTCCAGAGTAGGGTTCTAAGGATTGATGCCTAGGCAGCCCACCTCCCATTCTAGTTGTCTCCTAGCGACAAGGCAGGTTTGATCTGCAGGCCCTGGGGGAGAAACCAAGGGGGTTGAGTTGACATGGACGCTCCCGAGGATAGATCATAATGTGGGTTTAAGTCCATGGAGACCTTGGAATGGGGCGCTTGATCCGGGGCCCTGAAAGATTCTCCTAAACAGAGGTTTTTATAGAGCTCCAAAGAGTACATTTCCTATGTGGAGACGAGATTTTTCTGATGAGTGCCTCAGTAATCCCCTTATGCTGGTATTGGAAACCAGGCCTCTGAGGAGAGATGCCTGGAAACAAAAGCAATGGATCTGATTAGGGCCTAAGTGCCTGTCCAGTTCAATCTTATTCTATGGGTATATCTGTCTCTGGGTCTGAGTGGAGGTAGTTTCCTAACTTGTGAAAGATCATCCCTGTTTGTCCTGGGCAGCCAACACTATTGGGATGGCCTCGGGGAGTTTGGAGGTTTCTCCTAATCTATAAGTTTGTGGCCAATGGAAATGGCAGAATTCCCCTGGAGAGGGAAGCCACACACCTGAGGTGTGGCTCCAGGGGCCCCAGCTTGGATGGTGTGTGGGCCAGGACTGTGGGGACAGAAGTTTGAAAACACAAACTCAGCTTATGTTTGGGGATGTATGTATGAAGGCTCGATCTACAGACCGTGAGAATTTTCCGGGCTATGAACAAAGGGCGAGTATGTGGCACTTGCTCAGGCTTTTGTCCCTGGATTTTGTGTCAACGGTGGCCGTGGAATGTCGGAGTGTCCTCAAGGGCCATGGACAATTCTTTCTCTGGTGATTTGGCCTGATCCCAAGGGGTTGGGATCATTCTGTGGATGGGAAAAGTCCTTTCTGTATTTTTTTTTTTTTACCTCAGGTGTCCCACCAAAGAGGGATTCCAGAGCAGAGCCCTGAGTCGGGTGACTAGACATCTCGAACTCTGGTTGAGATTGGGTGACTAGGGGCTTGGCAAGCCCCATATGTGGGCTGTTGTTCCAGTCACTAAGAGGCTTCACAAGAAAATAAGGCTCACGCTGAGGGTCACAATATGTGTTTGTGCAAATTGTGGCCCTCAGGGATAGGTGGGACCTCATAGTCCATGCTGCTTTCTCCTACAATGAACGTTGGACAACATGCCAATCACAAGGTTTCTTGCCATGGTGAAGGAGAAGTCCTGATTCTTGCATCACGTTCACTCCTGAGCAGTGAGTGTAGATAAGGTCTAGGTTCTGAAGGTGAAAATTGAGGTTGGGTAGAGATGATGGCCTAAAGCCATTGTGGGTGTGATATGTACTGTGTACGGCCAGCTTTCTGGGTGTTGGACTGGAGGTCTGCCCTCAGGCTGTGTCAGACAGGGCTTTAGTGCACAGTCTAGACTGTATAATTGGGGTATGGTCGAGTGGCATGCAGGTTGTTACTCATTTGGCGTTTCCGGTTAGCCCTATAGGGCAACATTTTTCTTCTGGAGGCCAGGCAGAGTGCTGCATTGTGTCTCCAGAATTTCCAAACTGGAGGGGTTGGCCAGGATTCTGAGGACGGAAGTCTGAGAACACAAGATAGGCTTAGGTTTCAAGGCGAGGGCCCAGCAGGCACACTCTCAAGTGCTGAATCGAGATCTCATGCTTCTGAATTCAGGGCGAGGATCAGACTTTGGGTTAGGATGGAGTTTTTGTCCATGATGGCCCATTTATGAAGGTGTGGTGCATCATGATGAAATGGAGGTTTTCTCACAATGTTATTGTGTGGTGCTTCAAACCACAAGGATTCATTCTGCGAGACAGTCAAGACAGGTTGGTTGGATTCAAGACGTCCCATAAAGAAGTTCTCCAGAGCAGGGTTCTAAGGATGGATGCCTGGGCAGCCCGCCTCCCATTCTAACTGTCTCCGAGTGACAAGGAAGGTTTGATCTGCTGGCTCTGGGTGAGCAGCTGAGGGGGCTGATTTGAAATGGACTCTCCTGAGAATGGTTCATAATGTAAGTTTGTGTCCTTGGAAACCTTGGGATTGGGCCATGGTGCCAGCGCCCTGAAGGATCCTCCTAACCTGAGGTATTGACACAGCTCCAAAGAGCAAGTTTCCCATGTGGAGATGAGATCTGTTCTGATTGTTTCCTTAGGAAACCCCCATATTCTGATATTGGAAACCAGGCCTCTGAGGAGAGATACCTAGAAACCAAAGCAATGCATCAGAAGTTTGCTCAGGTTGGAGTTTCTGTCCATGATGGCCCCTTTATAAAGGGGAGCATCTCATGAGGCCATGTAGGTTTTCCCACGATAGGAGTTGTGAGATGCTCCCATCTGCAAGGATTCCTTCTGTGGGACAGTCAAGACCTGTTGGAAGGCTCCAGGACATCCCATATGGAACGGCGCCAGAGCAGGATTCCAAGGATGGATGCCTAGCGAGTCTGCTTTGCATTCCAGTTGTCTCCTAGCGACAAGGCAGGTTTGATATTCTGCCTCTGGGGGAGTAATCGACGGGGCTGCGTTGAAATGTACTCTCCTGCCGAATGGTCATAATGCGGGTATGTGTCCATGGAGACCTTGGAATAGGACGGTTGCTCCGGCTACCTGAAGTTTTCTCCTAACTGGAGGCTTTTACAGAGCTCCAAAGGATAAGTTTCCCATGTGAAGACAAGATTTGTTCTGATTGGTATCTCTGGAATCCCCCATATGCTGGTATTGGAAAACAGGCCTCTGAGGAGAGATGCTTAGAAAAAAAAGCAATGGAACCAATTACATTCTAGGGGCCAGTCCAGTTTAATCTTCTTCTCTTGGGTTATCTGTCTATGGGTGAGTTGACGTCGTTGCTCAGCTTGTGAGAGATCGCCCCTCTTTGCCCTGGGTGGCCTACACTATTGGAATGGCCTCTGGGACTTTGGAGGTTTCTCCTTATCTGTAGGGTTGTGGCCAATGGAATGGGAAGAATTTCCTTGGAGAGGGCAGGCACAGTCCTGAGGTGTGGCTCCAGGGGCCTCAGTCTGGAGGGTGTGTGGGACAGGGATGTCAGTATAGAAGTCTGAAAACACAAACTCGGCTTAGGTTTGGGGACGTAGGTATGGCAGGCCCAATCTACAGACTATGAGGAGAATTTTTTGGGCTATGACCTAAGGGTGAGTGTGAACGATTGCTGAAGCTTATGTCTCTGGATTTTGTGTCAATAGTGGCCGTGGAATGTCGGGCTGGCCTAATGGGCCATGGACGAGTCTTTCTCTCTGGACCCCAATCACTTGGGATGGCCCAATCCCAAGTGATTGGGGTCATTCTGTGAGTGGGAGGAGTCCTTTCTGTGTTTATTTACCTCAAATGTCCCACCAAAGAGGGATTCCAGAGCAGAGCCCTGAGTAGGGGTGACTAGATGTCTCTACCTCTGGTTAAGATTGGGTGACTAGGGGCATGGCAGGCCCCATATGCGGGCTCATGGTCCAGCCACTGAGAGGCTTTACTTGAGGACAGGGCTCAAACTGAGGGTCCCAATGTGTGTTTAAGCCCACCGCAGCTCTTAAGCATAGGCAGGGCCTCAGGGACCCTACACTACCCTCAGGGGCCCTACTACTACCCCTGTAGGCCCTACAGGGGTCCTACACTGAACGTTGGACAAGATGCCAACCACAAGATTCTGGCGAGAGGGAAGGAGGAGTTCTGATTTCTGCATCACGTTCACCCATGGGAAGTGAGTAGAGATAAGGTCTAGGATTCTGTAGCATGAAAACCGAAGTTGGAAAGAGATGGCGACCTAAGGCCATGGCGGTTCTGATGTTCTCAGTGTACTGCAAGCTGTCTGGATGTCAGTTGGGAATTCAGGCCGCAGGTTCTGTCAGACAGGGCATTAGTGCACAGGCTAGACTATATAATTGGTGTACAGTTGAGTGACGTGCAGGTTTATCCTCATTTGAGGTTTCTGGGTAGACCCATAGGGCAATATTTTTCTTCTAGAGGGCAGGCAGAGTGCAGCACTGTGTCATCGGAAATCCCAAAATAGAGGGCGTGTGGTCCAGGAGAGTGAGGACGGAAGTCGGAGAACACTAGCTACGCTTAGGTTTTGGGGTGAGGGCACAGCAGGTACACTCTGAAGAGCTGAATCAAGATCTCGTGCATCTGAAGTCAAGGCGAAGATCAGCTGTTGGCTCAGGTTGGAGTTTCTTTCCATGATCTGCCTTCATGAAGATTGGGGGCATCATGTGACCTTGGAAGCTTTCCATGATATGAGTTGTTAGGTGGTCCATGCACAAGGACTCCTGTGGGACAGTCGAGACCTGTTGGATGGCTCAAGGATGTCCCATAAGGAACGACGCAAGAGCAGGGTTCTAAGGATGGATGCCTGAAGAGCCCAACTCGCATTTCAATTGTCTCCTAGCGACAAGGCAGGTTCAATCTGCTGGCTCTGGAGTAGCAACCGAGGGGGTTTAGTTGAAATGGACTCTCCTGAGGATGGGTCATAATTTGGGATTGTGTCCATGGAGATATTCAAATGGGGCAGTGGCTCCAGTGACCTGAAGTTTTCTCCTAACTGGAGGTTATGACACAGCTCCATAGAGCAAGATTCCCATGTGGAGACGAGATTTTTTCTGATAGGTAGCTCTGGAAACCCCCTTATGCTGGTATTGGAATCCAGGCCTCTGAGGAGAGATGCCTGAAAACAAAAGCAATGGATCCAATTAGGGCCTAGGTGCCTGTCTTGTTTAATATTCTTTTCTATGGATATCTGTCTAAGGTTCTGATTGGAGGTAGTGGCTCAGCTTGTGCCAGAGGGTCCCTGTATGTCCAGGACATCCGACACTATTGGGATGGCCTCAGAGATTTTGGATGATTCTCCTAATCTGTCAGGTTGTGCCAAATGAATGAGCAGAATTCCCTTGGAGAGGGCAGGCACAGTCCTGAGGTGTGGCTCCATGGGGCTCAGCCTTTAGAATGTGTGGGTGAGGACAATGGAGACAGAAATCTGAAAACACAAACTCGGCTTAGGTTTGGGGACATAGGTATGACAGGCCCGATCTACAGACCTTGAGAATTTGGGGGGCTCTGAACAAAGGGCAAGTGTGTGGCGGTTTTTCAGGTTTTTGTCTCCGGATTTTGTGTCAATGGAGGCCGTGGAATGTCAGGCTGGCCTCATCGACCATGGACGAGTATTTCTCTCTGTGGATTTGGCCAGATTCCAATTGTTTGGGGTCATTCTTTGGATGGTAGGAGTCCTTACTTTTTTTTTTTCTTTATCTTGGTTTTTTTTTTTTTTTTTTTTTTTTACCTTATGTGTCCCACCAAAGAGGGATTCCAGAAAAGAGCTCTGAATAAGGTTGACTAGACTTCTCAAGCTCTGGCTAGGATTGGGGGAGTAGGGGCATGGCAAGTCCCATATGCAGGCTCTTGGTCCAGCCCCGCAGAGGCTTTACTTGAGGCCAGGGTTCATGCTTAGGGTCCTAATGTGTGTTTGTGCCCATCGCAGCTCTCAAGCGTGTCTGAGGCCTCATGGGCCATGCTGGGTTCTCATATACTGAACGTTGGACAACATGCCAACCACAAGGTTTCTGGTCATGGTGAAGGTGAAGTTCTGATTTCTGCATCACGTACATCACTTAGTTGTGAGTGGAGATAATGTCTAGGTTCTGAAGCCTGAAGACCAAGGTTGGGAAGAGATGATGACCTAAGGCCATGGCATGTTCGATGTGTTCAGTGTGAGGCCAGGTGTCTGGGTGTCGGTCACGAGGTCTGGGGTCAGGCTGTGTCAGACAGGGCATTAGTGCCCAGGCTAGACTGTATAATTGGGGTACAGTCTAGAGAATTGCAGGTTGATCCTCATTTGATGTTTCTGGGTAGACCCCTAGGGCAAAGTCTCTTTTCTGGAGGGCAGGCAGAGTGCTGCATTTTGTCTCCAGAATTCCCAAAGTGGAAGGCTTGTGGGCCAGGAGTGTGAGGATGGAAGTCTGAGAATGCGAGCTGGCTTAGGTTTTGGGGCGAGGGCAAGACAGGCACACTCTGCAGAGCTGAATTGAGATCTCATGCATCTGAGGTCAGGGCGAGGATCAGACGGGAGTTTCTGTCCATGATGTCCTCTACCTGAAGGTGGAGGCATCACGAGGCCATGGAGGTTTTCCCACGGTGCGAGTGTGTGATGCTGCAAACCACAAGGATTCCTTCTGCAGGACAGTTGAGACCTGTTGAATGGATCAAGGACACCCCATTAGGAATTTCTCCAGAGCAGAGTTCTAACATGGATACCTGGGCAACGAACTCGCATTCCAATTGTCTCCTAGTGACAAAGCAGGTTTGATCTGCTGGCACTGGGTGAGCAACCGCCAGGTTTGTGTTGAAATGGACTCTCCTGAGGATGGGTCATAATGTGGGATTGTGTCCATTGAGACATTGGAATGGGGCGGTGGCTCCAGTGACGTGAAATTTGCTCCTAACTGGAGGTTTTGACACAGTTCCATATAGCATGATTCCCATGTGGCATGCGATTTGTTCTGATTGGTAGCTCCAGAAACCCCCATGTGCTGGTATTGGAATCCAGGCCTCTGAGGAGAGATACATGAAAACAAAAGCAATGAATTCGTTTAGGGCCTAGGTGCCTGTCCTCTTCAATCTTCTTTTCTATGGATATCTATCTACAGGTCTGATTGGAGGTAGTGGCTCAGCTTGTGGCAGATGGTCCCTGTTTGTCCCGGACATCCTACAATATTGGGGTGGCCTCGGGGACTTTGGATGTTTCTCCTAATCTGTCAGGTTGTGCCAAACGAATGAGCAGGATTCCCATGGAGAGGGCAGGCACAGTCCTGAGGTGTGGCTCCATGGGGCCAAGCCTTGAGGGTGTGTGGTCCAGGACAATGGAGACAGAAGTCTGAAAACACAAACTTGGCTTAGGTTTGGGGACATAGGTATGGCAGGCCCGATCTACAGACCGTGAGAATTTTTCAGGCTTTGAACAAAGGGCGAGTGTGTGGCGCTTTTTCAGGCTTTTGTCTCCGGATTTTGTGTCAATGGTGGCCGTGGAATGTCAGGATGGCCTCATCAGCCATGGACGAGTATTTCTCTCTGTGAATTTGGCCCAATTCCAAGTGTTTGCGGTCATTCTTTGGACGGTAGGAGTTCTTTCTCTATTTTTTTTTTAACCTCATGTGTCCCACCAAGGAGGGATTCTAGAGAAGAGATCTGAGTAGGGGTGACTAGACTTCTCAAGCACTGGTTAAGGTTTGGGGAGTAGGGGCATGGTAATCTCCATATGTGGGCTCTTGGTCCAGCCCCGGAGAGGCTTTACTTGAGGCCAGGGTTCATGCTTAGGGTCCTAATGTGTGTTTGTGCCCATCGCAGCCCTCAAGCATGTCTGAGGCCTCATGGGCCATGCTGGTTTCTCCTACACTGCACGTTGGACAACATGCCAACCACAGGGTTTCTGGTCATGGGGAAGGAGGAGTTCTGATTTCTGCATCACGTACACGGCATGGCAGTGAGTAGAGATAAGGTCTAGATTCTGAAGCCTGAAAACCGAGGTTGGTAAGAGATGACGACCTAAGGCCATGGTGGGTCCGATGCACTTAGTGTGCGGCCAGATGTCTGTGTCCATCATGAGGTCTGGGCTCAGGCTGTGTCAGGCAGGGCATTAGTCCCCAGGCTAGACTGTATAATTGGGGTACAGTCGAGTGATGTGAAGGTTGGTCCTCATTTGGGGTTTCTGGTTGGCCCAATAGGGCAAAGATTTTCTTCTGGAGGGCAGGCAGAGTGCTGCATTCTGGCTCCAGAAATGCCAACTTCAGGGCTTGTGGGCCAGGTGTTTTAGGACAGAAGTCTGAGAACACAAGTTCAGCTTAGAATTCGCAGCGGTGACATGGCAGGCACACTCTACAGACCTGAAATGAGATCTCGTGCATCTGAAGTCAGGGCGAGGATCAGATGTTGGCTTAGGTTGGAGTTTCTGTACATGATGTCTCCTTCATGAAGGTGGGGGGGCATCAGGAAACCATGGAAGATTTCCAACTTTGTGAGTGTGTGATGCTCCAAACCACAAGGATTCCGTCAGCGGGACAGTCACGACCTTTTGGATGGATCAAGGACGTCCCATAAGAAATGCTCCAAAGCACAGTTCTAATGATGGATGCCTGGGCAGTCCAACTTGCATTCCAGTTGTGTCCTAGTGAAAAGGAGGATTCGATCTGCTGTCACTGGGGGAACAACCGAGGGGGCTGAATTGAAATGGACTCTCATGAGGATCAGTCATGATGTGGATTTGTGTCCATGGATCCCTTGGAATGGGGCAGTGGCTCTGTTGCCCTGAAGAATTCTCCTAACCTGAGGTTTTTATGCAGCTCCAAAGAGCAAGTTTCCCATGTAGAGACGAGATTTGTTCTGAAAACCCCACAACCTGGTATTGGAAACCAAGCATCTGGGGAACAATGCCTGGAATCCAAAGCAATGGATCTGATTACGGTCTAGGGGCCTGTCCTTTTCAATATTCTCCTCTGAGTGTCTCTGTCTAAGATTCAGAATGGAGGTCACTGCTCAGCTTGTGTCAAATCACCCATGTTTGTTGGGGGAGGCCAACACTATTGGGCTCGTCTTGGGAATTGGAGGTTTCTCCTAATCTGTAAGGTTGTGGCAAATGAAACGGGCAGAGTTCCCTTGGAGAGCACTGGCACAGTCCTTAGGTGTGACACCACCTTTCTGGGTGTCATCCAGGAGGTCCAGGCTCAGGCTGTGTCAGACAGGGCATTAGTGCCAAGCTTAGACTGTATAATTGGAGTAAAGTTGAGTGGCATGCAGGTTGATCCTCATTTGGCGTTTCTGGGTAGCCCCAGGGGCAACGTTTTTCTTCTGGAGGGAAGGAAGAGTGCTGCATTGTGGCGACGGAATTCTCACACTGGAGGGCTTGTGGGCCAGAATTGTGAGGAAGGAAGTGAGAGAACACAAGCTAGGCTTAGGTTTTGGGTCAAGATCATGGCAGGCACACTCTGTAGAGCTAAATCTAAATCTCATGCATCTGAAGTCAGGGCGAGGATCAGACGTAGGCTCAGGTTGAAGTTTCTGTTCAGGATGGCCCCTTCATGATGGTGGGGGGCATCATGGGGCTATGGAGACTTTCCCACGATTGGCATTGTATGTTGCTCCAATCGGCAAGGATTCCTTCTACGGGACAGTCGAGACCGGTCAGATTGCTCCAGGACGTCCCATGCGGAACCACGGCAGTGCAGGGTTCTAAGGATGGATTCCTGGAGTGCCCGCCTCACATTCCTATTGTCTCCTAGTGACAAGGCAGGTTCGATCTGCTTCTTTTGGGGAGCAACCAAAGGGGATGTGTTGAAATGGACTCGCCTGCGGATGGGTCATAATGCGGGTTTGTGTCCATGGAGACCTTGGAATGGGGTGTTGGCTGCTGGGACCTGAAGGTTTCCCTTAACTGGAGGTTGTGACACAGCTCCAAAATGCATGTTTCCCATGTGGAAATGAGATTTGTTCAGACTGGTACCTCTTGAAGAACACATATGCTGGTATTGGAAACCAGGCCTCTGAGGAGAGATGCCTGGAATCAAAAGCAATGGATCTGATTAGGGCCTAGGTGCCTGTCCGGTTCAATCTTCTTCTCTGGGGTTATCTGTCTATGGATCTGAGTTGAGGTAGTTGCTCATCTTGGGACAGATCACCCTGTTTGCCCTGAGTGGCCAACACTATTGGGAAGGCCTCAGGGACGTTGGAGTGTTCTCCTAATCTTTAGGGTTGTGGCCAATGGAATAGGCAGAATTTGCTTGGAGAAGGCAGGCACAGTCCTGAGGCATGGCTCCAGGGGCCCCAGCCTGGAGGGTGTGTGGGCCAGGACAGTGGGGACAGAAACCTGAAAACCCAAACTCAGCTTAGATTTGGGGACGTAGGTATGACATGCCTGATCTATAGACCGTGAGAAGAATTTATCAGGCTATGAACAAAGGGCAAGTGTGAGGCATATCTCCAGGCTTTTGTCTCTAGATTTTGTGTCAATGGTGGCCATGGAATGACGGGATGGCCTCTTTGGCCATGGATGATTCTTTCTCTTTTAAGATTTGGTCAGATCCCAAGTTTTGGGGCTCATTCCGGGGATGGAGGAGACCCTTCAATATTTTTTTTCCTCAGGGGTTCCAGAGCAGAGACCTGAATAGGGGTGATTAGAACTCTCAACCTCTCATTAATATTGGGGGACTAGGGATGGCAATGCGGGTTCTTGGTCCAGACCCTGAGAGGCTTTACTTGAGGACAGGGCTCACACTGAGGGTCCCAATGTGTTTGTGCCCATTGCGGTTTTTCAAGCATGGGCGGGGACTCATGGGCTACACTGGATTCTCCTACACTGAACGTTGGAAAACATGCCAACCACAAGGTTTCTTGCCTTGAGGAAGAAGGAGTTTCATTTCTGCATCACGTTCACCCCTGGGTAGTGAGTATATATAAGGTCTAGGTTCTGAAGCCTGAAAACCAAGGTTGAAAAGAGATGATGACCTAAAGCCATGGCGGGTCTGATGTGCTCAGTGTACAGCCAGCTGTCTGGGTGTCGGTTGAAAATTCAGACCTCAGGCTGTGCAAGACAGGGCATTAACGCCGAAGCGAAACTGTATAATTGGGGTAGAGTCAAGTGGCATGCAGGTTGATCCTCATTTGGTGTTTCTGGTTAGCCCCATAGGACAACGTTTCCCTTCTGGAGGGCAGTCAGAGTGCTGCATTGTGTCTCTCCAGAATTCCCTAACTGGAGGGCTGGTGGGCTCGGAGTGTGAGGACGAAGTCTGAGAACAATAGCTAGGTTTTGCTTCGGGGCGGGGTTTCGGCAGGCACACTCTGCAGAGTTGAATCAAGATTTCGTGCATCTGAAGTCAGGGCGAGGATTAGACGTTGGCTCAGGTTGGAGTTTCTGTCCAAGATGGCTCTTTCATGAAGGGGACGGTGCACCACGAGGCCACAGAGCTTTTCCCATGATGGGAGTGGTGAGGTGCTCCAAAGCGCAAGGATTCCTTCTGCAGGACAGCTGTGACCTGTTGGATGGCTCCAGGACGTCCCATATGGAATTACTTCAGAGTAGTTTTCTACAGATGGATGCCTAGCCAGCCCGCCTCACATTCCAATTGTCTCCTAGTGACAAGATAGGTTCGATCTGCTGGCTCTAGGGGAGCACCCAAGGGCACTGAGTTGAAATAGACTTTCCTGCAGATGGGTCCTAATGTGGGATTGTGTCCATGGAGACCTTGGAATGAGGTGGTGGCACCGGGGCCCTGAAGGAATTTCCTAGCCGGAGGTTTTGACACAGCTTGAAAGAGCACGTTTCCCATGTGGAGAAGACATTTGTTCTGACTGATGCCTCAGGAAACCCCATATGGTGGTATTGAAAACCAGGCCTCTGAGGTTCTGACATAGCTCCTCGAGCAAGTTTCCAATGTGCAGACAAGACTTGCTCTGAAGGAGCCTATGGAAACCCCATAGGCTGGTATTGGAAACCAGGCCTCTGAGAAGAGATGCCTAGAAACCAAAGCAATGGATCTGATTAGGGCCTAGGGGCCTGTCCAGTTCAATGTTCTTCTCTGGGGACATCTGTCTCCGAGTCTGTGTGGAGCTAGTTGCTCAGCTAGTGTCAGATCACCCCTGTTTGTTCCGAGCAGCCTACAATATTGGGATGGTCCCAGGGACATTGGAGATTTCTCCTGATTTATATGGTTGTGGCCAATGGAATATGAAGAATTCCCTTTGAGAGGGCAGGAAAAATCCTGATGTGTGATTCCAGGGGCCCTAGCATGGAGGGTGTGTGTTTTCACACAACTGTCCAAACAGCCCTGGCCTACACAACCTACAGGCTCAGGCCCCTGGAGCCAAACCTGAGGACTGTACTTGTCCTCTCAGAGGGAAATGTGTGTGCCCATTCCAAAGGCCACAACCCTTCTAATAGGATAAACCTCCAAAGTCCCTGATCCATCTCAATAGTGGTGGCTTCCCAGGAAAAACAGGGGCAATCTGAGCCCTACAGAGCACCTACCTGCACTCAGACCCATAGACAGATGTCCCCAGAGGTAAAAAGGAAAGAACAGGCCCCTAGGCACTAATCAGATCCATTGCTTTGGTTTCCAGGCATCTCTCCTCAGAGGCCTGGATTTCAAAAGCAGCATATAGCTGTTTCTTGACTCACCCATCAGAAAACATCTCATCTACACATGGGAAACTTGCACGTTGGGGCTGTGTCAAAGCCTCTGTTTAGGAGAACCCTTTAGGGCCCCAGTGCCACCGCTTCATTCCAAAGTCTCCATAGACACAAAAGCACATTAGGACCCATCCCCAGGGGTGTCCATTTCAACTCAGCATCCACGGTTGCTCCCCACAGATCCAGATCTAACCTGTCTTGTTGCTGGGAGACAATTGAAATGCGAGGTGGGCTACCCAGCCATCCATCCTTAGAACCCTGCTCAGAATCATTGACCTGGAGCCAAACAACAGGTCTCAATTGTCCTGCAGAAGACTTTCTGCAGTTTGGAGATTCTCACAACTCCCATCGTGGGAAAACACCCATGGCCCCGTGATGCCCCCCCCCATTCATGAAGGGGCCATCAGGGACAGAAACTCCACCCTGAGCGATCGTCTGATCCTCGCCCTGACTTCAGATGCACGAGATCTCGATTCAGGTCTGTAGATTGTGCCTGCCATGGCCTCACCCAGAAACCTAAGCCTAGCTTGTGTTCTCAGACTTCTGTCCTCAGACTACTGGCCCACAAGCCCTCCAGTTTGGCAATCCAGAACTACAATGCAGCACTCTGCCGGCCCTCCAGAAGAAAAACATTGTCCTCTGGGGCTACCCAGTAACCCCAAATGAGGATCAACCTGCACCGACATTGGCTGTACCCCAAATACATAGGCTGACCAGGGCACTAATGCCCTTTCTGACACAGCCTGAGCCTGGACCCCGTGGACCCTCCCAGACAGCTGGCCGCAAACTGAGCCCATCGAGCCACCATGGCCTTAGGTCGTCATCTCTTCCCAGGCCTTTCTTTGACATGGGGCTCATGCTGAGGGTCACAGTGTGAATTTGTGCCCAAGCAGCACTCAAGTTTGGGCGTGGCATCAGGGGCCATGAAGGTTTCTCCCACCCTGAAGGTGTGACTCCATGCCAAGAGCAAGCTTGACAGCCATGGGGAAGGAGGAGTTCTGTTTTGTGCTTGCTATACCCAGCTGTGTGGAGAATTGATATAATGTCTAGGTTCAGATATCTGAAAACCAAGGTTAGGATGAGGTGACGGCATAAGACCATGGCGTGTCCGAAGTGCTGGGTGTGCGGCCAGCTATCTCCTTGTCTGTCTGGACGTCTGGCTTCAGGCTGTGTCAGGCAGAGCATGAGTGCCCAGAGCAGCCTATCCAGTTCGGGTACCGTCGAGGCCCGAGCAGGTTGATCCTCATCTGGGTTTTCTGGAGAGCCCCACAGGGAAACGTTTTTCTTCCGTTGGGCAGACACTGGGCTGGGTTTTGGTTCTGGAGTTCCTAGTCCGGAGGGCTTGTTTGCCAGGAGTGTGAGGAAGGAAGTATGAAAACACAAGCTAGCGTGTGGTTTGGGACCGAGGGCACGGCAGGCCCACTCTGCAGAGGCTGAATCGAGATCTCCTGCACTGAGGTCATGTCAACTATGAGACGTGCCTCAGGCTAGAGTTCTTGTCAAGCATGGCCTCTTCCTGAAGGGTGTGGGGGCTTCATGAGGCCAGAAAGTTTTGCCTACGATGGGATTTGTGAACTGCTCCAAAACTGAAGGTTACCTTCTGCACGACAGTCGAGTCCTATTGGATGGTTCCAAGAGGCCCCATATGGAAAGACTCGACAGCAGGTGTCTAAGCATGGATGCCTGGGAACGCCACCTCATATTCCCACTCTTTAGTCAGGACAAGGCAGGCTCAATCTGCGGGCTCCTGGGTGAGCTACCCAGAGGGGAGAGTTGAAAAGGTCTCTCCTGAAGATGAGTCCTACTGTGGCTTGGTGGCCTGGGAGAGCTTGGAATGTGGAGGTGGCTCAGGAACACTGCGGGATTCTCCAACATGAGGTGTTTGACACGGCTCCAACAAGGAAACTTCCCATGTGGAGACGAGAGGAGTTCTGTTCCGTGCCTCAGGAAAGCCCCATACCCTGTTCTTCGAACCAAAGCCTCTGAGGAGTGACACCTGGAAACCAAAGCAGGAGTTGAGACTACGGCCTAAAGGCCTGTCCGGCTCAACCTTCTATCTCTGTTGACATCTGTGTGCATGCATTCATGGATGTAGCTGCTCAGCTTGTGTCCGAATGCCCCTGTGAGTCCAGTGAGGCTCCCAGTAGTGGGATGTCCTCGGAGGCCTTGAGGTTTCTCATATTCTGGAGGTGTGTGGCCAAAGGAATGGACACAGTTTCCCAGGAGAGAGCAGGCACGGTCCTGTGGTATGGCTCCAGAGGACCCAGCCTAGAGGCTGTGTTTGCCAGGGCTGTGGGGACAGATGTCTGAAAAAGCAAACTTGGCTCAGCTAGGGGCCAATATAATGGCAGGCCTGATCTCTAGTCCATGAGGGGAGATCCTCTGGAAATCAAAGTAGGGCAAGTGGCAGGCAGTCACTCAGGATTTTGTCTCTGGGTGTTGCGTTTACAGTGTCCGGTCAGGGTAGGGGTTGTCTCAGAGGCCGAGGAAGAGCCTTCCTCTCGGGGGATTTTCCAAGCTCCCAAGTGTTTGTGTTCATTCTGTAGGAATGAAGAGTACTGTTTTCTGCCACAGGGGACCCCCCAGGAGAGGGACTCTAGAGCACAGCAGTGGGTTCCCTCAAATGGAATACACACCATCTAGTTAGTCCTGGGTGCCTATGGGCATGACAAGCCACATATGTGGGCTCTTGGTCCAGTCACTGAGAGGTGTTACTTGAATAAGGTACTCACGCTGAGGGTCACAATGTGAGTTTGTGCCCAAGGCGGCCCTCACGCTTGAGCGTTGCCTCATGGGCCATGCCGTTTTCTCCTACACTGAAGGTTTGACTCACTGCCAGCAGCAAGGTTTCTTGCCAGGGGGAAGGAGGGGTTCTGATTTGTGCATCAGGTTCCCCCCTGTGCAGGGATTGGAGATAAGGTCTAGGTTCCGATGACTGAAAACCCAGGTTGGGAATGGATGGTGGCCTAAGGCAGTGGCGGGTCCAATGTGCTGGGTGTGCAGCCAGCTGTGTCGGTGTCTGTTGGAAGGTCTGGGCTCAGGCTATTTGCGACAGAGCATCACTGTTTAAGGTAGCCTATGCAATTGGGGTGTTGCCGAGGGCTAAGCAGTTTGATCCTCATTTGGGGTTTCTGGGCAGCGCCATAGACAATGTTTTTCTCCTGGGAGGCAGGCACAGTGCTTCATTGTGGACCCATAATTCCCAGTAGGGAGGGTTTGTGGGCCAGGAGTGTGAGGACGGAAGCCTGAAAACACAAGCTTGTGTGAGGAATGGATCCAAGGGCAGAGCAGGCCCACTCTGCAGAGGCTGAATCAAAATCTCCTGCATCTGAAGTCAGGCTGAGGATCAGACGTTGGCTGAGGCTGGAGTATGTGTCCATGATGGCACCTTCATGAAGTGGGGGCCTCATGAGGCCAAGGAAGTTTTCCCACGCTGAGTTTGGAGGTTGCCCCAAACCACAAGGTTTCCTTCTGCGGGACATTCGAGTCCTGTTGCATGGCTCCAGGACATACCATATGGA
This sequence comes from Mustela nivalis, assembly GCF_964662115.1. NCBI lineage: Eukaryota > Metazoa > Chordata > Mammalia > Carnivora > Mustelidae > Mustela > Mustela nivalis. The sequence goes on along the minus strand of NW_028135360.1, from coordinate 105,827 downwards.
AGGACTGGAGAGCAGGGTTTGAAGGATGGATCCTTGTACAGCATGCCTCGCATTCCCATTGGCTATTAGCGACAAGATATGTTTGATCTGCTGCCTCTGGAACACGCGACCCAGGGGGCTGAGTTGAAATGGCCTCTCCTGAGGATGCGTCATAATGTGCCTTTGGGTCCATGGAGACCTTGGAATGTGCTGGTTGTTCAGTGGCCCTGCGGAACTCTCCTACCTGAAGTGTTTGATACATCCCAGTAAGAAAGCTGCCCATGTGGAGATGAGAGATGTTTGGTTTGGTGCCTCAGAAAAGCCCCATGTGCTGGTCTACGAAAACAGTCCTCTGAGAACGGAAACATGGAAACCAAAGCTAAGGTTCAGATTAGGGCCTGGGGGCCTGTCCATTTCAACCTTCTGTCTCTGGGGACACTGTCTGAGAGTCTAAGTGGAGAAAGTTGCTCCGCTGGTGTCAGAGAGCCCCTCTTAGTCCAGGGTGGCCTATACTATTGATGGCCTCAGGGACCTTGGAGCTTTTCCCTAACCTGTAGGGTTGTGGTCAATGGATTGGGCACACTTTCCTTGGAGAGGGCAGGCACAATCTTTCGCTGTTTGGTCCAGAGGCCCTAGCCTGGATGTTGTGTGGGTCCAGGCTGTGGGCACAGAAGTCTGAATACACAAACTCAGCTTATGAGTGGCGCCTAGGGTATGGCAGGCCGGATGTACAGCCCGAGAGGGAGCTCCTGCGCCTCTGAAACAAGGGCGAGTGGGAGGCGTTCCTTCAGGCTTTTGTCTCTGGATGTTGTGTCCGGGATAGCCGTGGATTGGAGCGGTGGCCTCAGGTACTGTGGACGAGTATCCCTCTCTGGGGATTTGTCCCAGCTCCCAAGAGTTTGGGGTCATTTTGTGGGAAGGGTGGAGTCGTGTTGTCTGGCTCATGGGTCTCTCCAAGAAAGGGATTCCAGAGCAGAGCTCCAGGTACGGGCGGGGCGACTGGAAAATTCAAACCGTGGTGAGGATTGGGTGCATAGGGGCTTGGCAAGCCCCATATGTGGGCTCTTGGTCCAGGCCCTGACAGGCCTTTCTTTGACATGGGGCTCATGCTGAGGGTCACAGTGTGAATTTGTGCCCAAGCAGCACTCAAGTTTGGGCGTGGCATCAGGGGCCATGAAGGTTTCTCCCACCCTGAAGGTGTGACTCCATGCCAAGAGCAAGCTTGACAGCCATGGGGAAGGAGGAGTTCTGTTTTGTGCTTGCTATACCCAGCTGTGTGGAGAATTGATATAATGTCTAGGTTCAGATATCTGAAAACCAAGGTTAGGATGAGGTGACGGCATAAGACCATGGCGTGTCCGAAGTGCTGGGTGTGCGGCCAGCTGTCTCCTTGTCTGTCTGGACGTCTGGCTTCAGGCTGTGTCAGGCAGAGCATGAGTGCCCAGAGCAGCCTATCCAGTTCGGGTACCGTCGAGGCCCGAGCAGGTTGATCCTCATCTGGGTTTTCTGGAGAGCCCCACAGGGAAACGTTTTTCTTCCGTTGGGCAGACACTGGGCTGGGTTTTGGTTCTGGAGTTCCTAGTCCGGAGGGCTTGTTTGCCAGGAGTGTGAGGAAGGAAGTCTGAAAACACAAGCTAGCGTGAGGTTTGGGACCGAGGGCACGGCAGGCCCACTCTGCAGAGGCTGAATCGAGATCTCCTGCACTGAGGTCATGTCAACCATGAGACGTGCCTCAGGCTAGAGTTCTTGTCCAGCATGGCCTCTTCCCGAAGGGTGTGGGGGCTTCATGAGGCCAGAAAGTTTTGCCTACGATGGGATTTGTGAACTGCTCCAAAACTGAAGGTTACCTTCTGCACGACAGTCGAGTCCTATTGGATGGTTCCAAGAGGCCCCATATGGAAAGACTCGAGAGCAGGTGTCTAAGCTTGGATGCCTGGGAACGCCACCTCATATTCCCACTCTTTAGTCAGGACAAGGCAGGCTCAATATGCGGGCTCCTCTGTGAGCTACCCAGAGGGGAGAGTTGAAATGGACTCTCCTGAAGATGAGTCCTACTGTGGCTTGGTGGCCTGGGAGACCTTGGAATGTGGAGGTGGCTCAGGGACTCTGCAGGATTCTCCAACATGAGGTGTTTGACACGGCTCCAACAAGGCAATTTCCCGTGTGGAGACGAGAGGAGTTCTGTTCCATGCCTCAGGAAAGCCCCATACCCTGTTCTTCGAACCAAAGCCTCTGAGGAGTGACACTTGGAAACCAAAGCAAGAGTTGAGACTACGGCCTAAAGGCCTGTCCGGCTCAACCTTCTATCTCTGTTGACATCTGTGTGCAGGCATTCATGGATGTAGCTGCTCAGCTTGTGTCCGAATGCCCCTGTGAGTCCAGTGAGGCTCCCAGTAGTGGGATGTCCTCGGAGGCCTTGAGGTTTCTCATATTCTGGAGGTGTGTGGCCAAAGGAATGGACACAGTTTCCCAGGAGAGAGCAGGCACGGTCCTGTGGTATGGCTCCAGAGGACCCAGCCTAGAGGCTGTGTTTGCCAGGGCTGTGGGGACAGATGTCTGAAAAAGCAAACTTGGCTCAGCTAGGGGCCAATGTAATGGCAGGCCTGATCTCTAGTCCGTGAGGGGAGATCCTCTGGAAATCAAAGTAGGGCAAGTGGGAGGCAGTCACTCAGGATTTTGTCTCTGGGTGTTGCGTTTACAGTGTCCGGTCAGGATAGGGGTTGTCTCAGAGGCCGAGGAAGAGCCTTCCTCTCGGGGGATTGTCCAAGCTCCCAAGTGTTGGTGTTCATTCTGTGGGAATGAAGAGTACTGTTTTCTGCCACAGGGGACCCCCCAGGAGAGGGACTCTAGAGCACAGCAGTGGGTTCCCTCAACTGGAATACACACCATCTAGTTAGTCCTGGGTGCCTATGGGCATGGCAAGCCACATATGCGGGCTCTTGGTCCAGTCACTGAGAGGCGTTACTTGAATAAGGTACGCACGCTGAGGGTCACAATGTATGTTTGTGCCCATGGCGGCCCTCACGCTTGGGCGTGGCCTCATGGGCCATGCCGTTTTCTCCTACACCGAAGGTTTGACTCACTGCCAGCAGCAAGGTTTCTTGCCATGGGGAAGGAGGGGTTCTGACTTGTGCATCAGGTTCCCCCCTGTGCAGGGATTGGAGATAAGGTCTAGGTTCCGATGACTGAAAACCCAGGTTGGGAATGGATGGTGGCCTAAGGCAGTGGCGGGTCCAATGTGCTGGGTGTGCAGCCAGCTGTGTCGGTGTCTGTTTGAAGGTCTGGATTCAGGCTATTTGCGACAGAGCATCACTGTTTAAGGTAGCCTATGCAATTGGGGAGTTGCCGAGGGCCAAGCAGTTTGATTTGGGGTTTCTGGGCAGCGCCATAGACAATGTTTTTCTCCTGGGAGTCAGGCACAGAACTTCATTGTGGCCCCAGAATTCCCAGTAGGGAGGGTTTGTGGGCCAGGAGTGTGAGGACGGAAGTCTGAAAACACAAGCTAGTGTGAGGAATGGAGCCAAGGGCAGAGCAGGCCCACTCTGCAGAGGCTGAATCAAAATCTCCTGCATCTGAAGTCAGGCTGAGGATCAGACGTTGGCTGAGGCTGGAGTATGTGTCCATGATGGCACCTTCATGAAGTGGGGGCCTCATGAGGCGAAGGAAGTTTTCCCACGCTGAGTTTGGAGGTTGCCCCAAACCACAAGGTTTCCTTCTGCGGGACATTCGAGTCCTGTTGCATGGCTCCAGGACATACCATATGGAAGGACTGGAGAGCAGGGTTCGAAGGATGGATCCCTGTACAGCATGCCTCGCATTCCCATTGGCTATTAGCGACAAGATATGTTTGATCTGCTGCCTCTGGAACACGCGACCCAGGGGGCTGAGTTGAAATGGCCTCTCCTGAGGATGCGTCATAATGTGCCTTTGGGTCCATGGAGACCTTGGAATGTGCTGGTTGTTCAGTGGCCCTGCGGAACTCTCCTACCTGAAGTGTTTGATACATCCCAGTAAGAAAGCTGCCCATGTGGAGATGAGAGATGTTTGGTTTGGTGCCTCAGAAAAGCCCCATGTGCTGGTCTACGAAAACAGTCCTCTGAGAACGGAAACATGGAAACCAAAGCTAAGGTTCAGATTAGGGCCTGGGGGCCTGTCCATTTCAACCTTCTGTCTCTGGGGACACTGTCTGAGAGTCTAAGTGGAGAAAGTTGCTCCGCTGGTGTCAGAGAGCCCCTCTTAGTCCAGGGTGGCCTATACTATTGATGGCCTCAGGGACCTTGGAGCTTTTCCCTAACCTGTAGGGTTGTGGTCAATGGATTGGGCACACTTTCCTTGGAGAGGGCAGGCACAATCTTTCGCTGTTTGGTCCAGAGGCCCTAGCCTGGATGTTGTGTGGGTCCAGGCTGTGGGCACAGAAGTCTGAATACACAAACTCAGCTTATGAGTGGCGCCTAGGGTATGGCAGGCCGGATGTACAGCCCGAGAGGGAGCTCCTGCGCCTCTGAAACAAGGGCGAGTGGGAGGCGTTCCTTCAGGCTTTTGTCTCTGGATGTTGTGTCCGGGATAGCCGTGGATTGGAGCGGTGGCCTCAGGTACTGTGGACGAGTATCCCTCTCTGGGGATTTGTCCCAGCTCCCAAGAGTTTGGGGTCATTTTGTGGGAAGGGTGGAGTCGTGTTGTCTGGCTCATGGGTCTCTCCAAGAAAGGGATTCCAGAGCAGAGCTCCAGGTACGGGCGGGGCGACTGGAAAATTCAAACCGTGGTGAGGATTGGGTGCATAGGGGCTTGGCAAGCCCCATATGTGGGCTCTTGGTCCAGGCCCTGACAGGCCTTTCTTTGACATGGGGCTCATGCTGAGGGTCACAGTGTGAATTTGTGCCCAAGCAGCACTCAAGTTTGGGCGTGGCATCAGGGGCCATGAAGGTTTCTCCCACCCTGAAGGTGTGACTCCATGCCAAGAGCAAGCTTGACAGCCATGGGGAAGGAGGAGTTCTGTTTTGTGCTTGCTATACCCAGCTGTGTGGAGAATTGATATAATGTCTAGGTTCAGATATCTGAAAACCAAGGTTAGGATGAGGTGACGGCATAAGACCATGGCGTGTCCGAAGTGCTGGGTGTGCGGCCAGCTGTCTCCTTGTCTGTCTGGACGTCTGGCTTCAGGCTGTGTCAGGCAGAGCATGAGTGCCCAGAGCAGCCTATCCAGTTCGGGTACCGTCGAGGCCCGAGCAGGTTGATCCTCATCTGGGTTTTCTGGAGAGCCCCACAGGGAAACGTTTTTCTTCCGTTGGGCAGACACTGGGCTGGGTTTTGGTTCTGGAGTTCCTAGTCCGGAGGGCTTGTTTGCCAGGAGTGTGAGGAAGGAAGTCTGAAAACACAAGCTAGCGTGAGGTTTGGGACCGAGGGCACGGCAGGCCCACTCTGCAGAGGCTGAATCGAGATCTCCTGCACTGAGGTCATGTCAACCATGAGACGTGCCTCAGGCTAGAGTTCTTGTCCAGCATGGCCTCTTCCCGAAGGGTGTGGGGGCTTCATGAGGCCAGAAAGTTTTGCCTACGATGGGATTTGTGAACTGCTCCAAAACTGAAGGTTACCTTCTGCACGACAGTCGAGTCCTATTGGATGGTTCCAAGAGGCCCCATATGGAAAGACTCGAGAGCAGGTGTCTAAGCTTGGATGCCTGGGAACGCCACCTCATATTCCCACTCTTTAGTCAGGACAAGGCAGGCTCAATATGCGGGCTCCTCTGTGAGCTACCCAGAGGGGAGAGTTGAAATGGACTCTCCTGAAGATGAGTCCTACTGTGGCTTGGTGGCCTGGGAGACCTTGGAATGTGGAGGTGGCTCAGGGACTCTGCAGGATTCTCCAACATGAGGTGTTTGACACGGCTCCAACAAGGCAATTTCCCGTGTGGAGACGAGAGGAGTTCTGTTCCATGCCTCAGGAAAGCCCCATACCCTGTTCTTCGAACCAAAGCCTCTGAGGAGTGACACTTGGAAACCAAAGCAAGAGTTGAGACTACGGCCTAAAGGCCTGTCCGGCTCAACCTTCTATCTCTGTTGACATCTGTGTGCAGGCATTCATGGATGTAGCTGCTCAGCTTGTGTCCGAATGCCCCTGTGAGTCCAGTGAGGCTCCCAGTAGTGGGATGTCCTCGGAGGCCTTGAGGTTTCTCATATTCTGGAGGTGTGTGGCCAAAGGAATGGACACAGTTTCCCAGGAGAGAGCAGGCACGGTCCTGTGGTATGGCTCCAGAGGACCCAGCCTAGAGGCTGTGTTTGCCAGGGCTGTGGGGACAGATGTCTGAAAAAGCAAACTTGGCTCAGCTAGGGGCCAATGTAATGGCAGGCCTGATCTCTAGTCCGTGAGGGGAGATCCTCTGGAAATCAAAGTAGGGCAAGTGGGAGGCAGTCACTCAGGATTTTGTCTCTGGGTGTTGCGTTTACAGTGTCCGGTCAGGATAGGGGTTGTCTCAGAGGCCGAGGAAGAGCCTTCCTCTCGGGGGATTGTCCAAGCTCCCAAGTGTTGGTGTTCATTCTGTGGGAATGAAGAGTACTGTTTTCTGCCACAGGGGACCCCCCAGGAGAGGGACTCTAGAGCACAGCAGTGGGTTCCCTCAACTGGAATACACACCATCTAGTTAGTCCTGGGTGCCTATGGGCATGGCAAGCCACATATGCGGGCTCTTGGTCCAGTCACTGAGAGGCGTTACTTGAATAAGGTACGCACGCTGAGGGTCACAATGTATGTTTGTGCCCATGGCGGCCCTCACGCTTGGGCGTGGCCTCATGGGCCATGCCGTTTTCTCCTACACCGAAGGTTTGACTCACTGCCAGCAGCAAGGTTTCTTGCCATGGGGAAGGAGGGGTTCTGACTTGTGCATCAGGTTCCCCCCTGTGCAGGGATTGGAGATAAGGTCTAGGTTCCGATGACTGAAAACCCAGGTTGGGAATGGATGGTGGCCTAAGGCAGTGGCGGGTCCAATGTGCTGGGTGTGCAGCCAGCTGTGTCGGTGTCTGTTTGAAGGTCTGGATTCAGGCTATTTGCGACAGAGCATCACTGTTTAAGGTAGCCTATGCAATTGGGGAGTTGCCGAGGGCCAAGCAGTTTGATTTGGGGTTTCTGGGCAGCGCCATAGACAATGTTTTTCTCCTGGGAGTCAGGCACAGAACTTCATTGTGGCCCCAGAATTCCCAGTAGGGAGGGTTTGTGGGCCAGGAGTGTGAGGACGGAAGTCTGAAAACACAAGCTAGTGTGAGGAATGGAGCCAAGGGCAGAGCAGGCCCACTCTGCAGAGGCTGAATCAAAATCTCCTGCATCTGAAGTCAGGCTGAGGATCAGACGTTGGCTGAGGCTGGAGTATGTGTCCATGATGGCACCTTCATGAAGTGGGGGCCTCATGAGGCCAAGGAAGTTTTCCCACGCTGAGTTTGGAGGTTGCCCCAAACCACAAGGTTTCCTTCTGCGGGACATTCGAGTCCTGTTGCATGGCTCCAGGACATACCATATGGAAGGACTGGAGAGCAGGGTTCGAAGGATGGATCCCTGTACAGCATGCCTCGCATTCCCATTGGCTATTAGCGACAAGATATGTTTGATCTGCTGCCTCTGGAACACGCGACCCAGGGGGCTGAGTTGAAATGGCCTCTCCTGAGGATGCGTCATAATGTGCCTTTGGGTCCATGGAGACCTTGGAATGTGCTGGTTGTTCAGTGGCCCTGCGGAACTCTCCTACCTGAAGTGTTTGATACATCCCAGTAAGAAAGCTGCCCATGTGGAGATGAGAGATGTTTGGTTTGGTGCCTCAGAAAAGCCCCATGTGCTGGTCTACGAAAACAGTCCTCTGAGAACGGAAACATGGAAACCAAAGCTAAGGTTCAGATTAGGGCGTGGGGGCCTGTCCATTTCAACCTTCTGTCTCTGGGGACACTGTCTGAGAGTCTAAGTGGAGAAAGTTGCTCCGCTGGTGTCAGAGAGCCCCTCTTAGTCCAGGGTGGCCTATACTATTGATGGCCTCAGGGACCTTGGAGCTTTTCCCTAACCTGTAGGGTTGTGGTCAATGGATTGGGCACACTTTCCTTGGAGAGGGCAGGCACAATCTTTCGCTGTTTGGTCCAGAGGCCCTAGCCTGGATGTTGTGTGGGTCCAGGCTGTGGGCACAGAAGTCTGAATACACAAACTCAGCTTATGAGTGGCGCCTAGGGTATGGCAGGCCGGATGTACAGCCCGAGAGGGAGCTCCTGCGCCTCTGAAACAAGGGCGAGTGGGAGGCGTTCCTTCAGGCTTTTGTCTCTGGATGTTGTGTCCGGGATAGCCGTGGATTGGAGCGGTGGCCTCAGGTACTGTGGACGAGTATCCCTCTCTGGGGATTTGTCCCAGCTCCCAAGAGTTTGGGGTCATTTTGTGGGAAGGGTGGAGTCGTGTTGTCTGGCTCATGGGTCTCTCCAAGAAAGGGATTCCAGAGCAGAGCTCCAGGTACGGGCGGGGCGACTGGAAAATTCAAACCGTGGTGAGGATTGGGTGCATAGGGGCTTGGCAAGCCCCATATGTGGGCTCTTGGTCCAGGCCCTGACAGGCCTTTCTTTGACATGGGGCTCATGCTGAGGGTCACAGTGTGAATTTGTGCCCAAGCAGCACTCAAGTTTGGGCGTGGCATCAGGGGCCATGAAGGTTTCTCCCACCCTGAAGGTGTGACTCCATGCCAAGAGCAAGCTTGACAGCCATGGGGAAGGAGGAGTTCTGTTTTGTGCTTGCTATACCCAGCTGTGTGGAGAATTGATATAATGTCTAGGTTCAGATATCTGAAAACCAAGGTTAGGATGAGGTGACGGCATAAGACCATGGCGTGTCCGAAGTGCTGGGTGTGCGGCCAGCTATCTCCTTGTCTGTCTGGACGTCTGGCTTCAGGCTGTGTCAGGCAGAGCATGAGTGCCCAGAGCAGCCTATCCAGTTCGGGTACCGTCGAGGCCCGAGCAGGTTGATCCTCATCTGGGTTTTCTGGAGAGCCCCACAGGGAAACGTTTTTCTTCCGTTGGGCAGACACTGGGCTGGGTTTTGGTTCTGGAGTTCCTAGTCCGGAGGGCTTGTTTGCCAGGAGTGTGAGGAAGGAAGTCTGAAAACACAAGCTAGCGTGAGGTTTGGGACCGAGGGCACGGCAGGCCCACTCTGCAGAGGCTGAATCGAGATCTCCTGCACTGAGGTCATGTCAACCATGAGACGTGCCTCAGGCTAGAGTTCTTGTCCAGCATGGCCTCTTCCCGAAGGGTGTGGGGGCTTCATGAGGCCAGAAAGTTTTGCCTACGATGGGATTTGTGAACTGCTCCAAAACTGAAGGTTACCTTCTGCACGACAGTCGAGTCCTATTGGATGGTTCCAAGAGGCCCCATGTGGAAAGACTCGAGAGCAGGTGTCTAAGCTTGGATGCCTGGGAACGCCACCTCATATTCCCACTCTTTAGTCAGGACAAGGCAGGCTCAATATGCGGGCTCCTCTGTGAGCTACCCAGAGGGGAGAGTTGAAATGGACTCTCCTGAAGATGAGTCCTACTGTGGCTTGGTGGCCTGGGAGACCTTGGAATGTGGAGGTGGCTCAGGGACTCTGCAGGATTCTCCAACATGAGGTGTTTGACACGGCTCCAACAAGGCAATTTCCCGTGTGGAGACGAGAGGAGTTCTGTTCCATGCCTCAGGAAAGCCCCATACCCTGTTCTTCGAACCAAAGCCTCTGAGGAGTGACACTTGGAAACCAAAGCAAGAGTTGAGACTACGGCCTAAAGGCCTGTCCGGCTCAACCTTCTATCTCTGTTGACATCTGTGTGCATGCATTCATGGATGTAGCTGCTCAGCTTGTGTCCGAATGCCCCTGTGAGTCCAGTGAGGCTCCCAGTAGTGGGATGTCCTCGGAGGCCTTGAGGTTTCTCATATTCTGGAGGTGTGTGGCCAAAGGAATGGACACAGTTTCCCAGGAGAGAGCAGGCACGGTCCTGTGGTATGGCTCCAGAGGACCCAGCCTAGAGGCTGTGTTTGCCAGGGCTGTGGGGACAGATGTCTGAAAAAGCAAACTTGGCTCAGCTAGGGGCCAATGTAATGGCAGGCCTGATCTCTAGTCCGTGAGGGGAGATCCTCTGGAAATCAAAGTAGGGCAAGTGGGAGGCAGTCACTCAGGATTTTGTCTCTGGGTGTTGCGTTTACAGTGTCCGGTCAGGATAGGGGTTGTCTCAGAGGCCGAGGAAGAGCCTTCCTCTCGGGGGATTGTCCAAGCTCCCAAGTGTTGGTGTTCATTCTGTGGGAATGAAGAGTACTGTTTTCTGCCACAGGGGACCCCCCAGGAGAGGGACTCTAGAGCACAGCAGTGGGTTCCCTCAACTGGAATACACACCATCTAGTTAGTCCTGGGTGCCTATGGGCATGGCAAGCCACATATGCGGGCTCTTGGTCCAGTCACTGAGAGGCGTTACTTGAATAAGGTACGCACGCTGAGGGTCACAATGTATGTTTGTGCCCATGGCGGCCCTCACGCTTGGGCGTGGCCTCATGGGCCATGCCGTTTTCTCCTACACCGAAGGTTTGACTCACTGCCAGCAGCAAGGTTTCTTGCCATGGGGAAGGAGGGGTTCTGACTTGTGCATCAGGTTCCCCCCTGTGCAGGGATTGGAGATAAGGTCTAGGTTCCGATGACTGAAAACCCAGGTTGGGAATGGATGGTGGCCTAAGGCAGTGGCGGGTCCAATGTGCTGGGTGTGCAGCCAGCTGTGTCGGTGTCTGTTTGAAGGTCTGGATTCAGGCTATTTGCGACAGAGCATCACTGTTTAAGGTAGCCTATGCAATTGGGGAGTTGCCGAGGGCCAAGCAGTTTGATTTGGGGTTTCTGGGCAGCGCCATAGACAATGTTTTTCTCCTGGGAGTCAGGCACAGAACTTCATTGTGGCCCCAGAATTCCCAGTAGGGAGGGTTTGTGGGCCAGGAGTGTGAGGACGGAAGTCTGAAAACACAAGCTAGTGTGAGGAATGGAGCCAAGGGCAGAGCAGGCCCACTCTGCAGAGGCTGAATCAAAATCTCCTGCATCTGAAGTCAGGCTGAGGATCAGACGTTGGCTGAGGCTGGAGTATGTGTCCATGATGGCACCTTCATGAAGTGGGGGCCTCATGAGGCCAAGGAAGTTTTCCCACGCTGAGTTTGGAGGTTGCCCCAAACCACAAGGTTTCCTTCTGCGGGACATTCGAGTCCTGTTGCATGGCTCCAGGACATACCATATGGAAGGACTGGAGAGCAGGGTTCGAAGGATGGATCCCTGTACAGCATGCCTCGCATTCCCATTGGCTATTAGCGACAAGATATGTTTGATCTGCTGCCTCTGGAACACGCGACCCAGCGGGCTGAGTTGAAATGGCCTCTCCTGAGGATGCGTCATAATGTGCGTTTGGGTCCATGGAGACCTTGGAATGTGCTGGTTGTTCAGTGGCCCTGCGGAACTCTCCTACCTGAAGTGTTTGATACATCCCAGTAAGAAAGCTGCCCATGTGGAGATGAGAGAGGTTTGGTTTGGTGCCTCAGAAAAGCCCCATGTGCTGGTCTACGAAAACAGTCCTCTGAGAACGGAAACATGGAAACCAAAGCTAAGGTTCAGATTAGGGCCTGGGGGCCTGTCCATTTCAACCTTCTGTCTCTGGGGACACTGTCTGAGAGTCTAAGTGGAGAAAGTTGCTCCGCTGGTGTCAGAGAGCCCCTCTTAGTCCAGGGTGGCCTATACTATTGATGGCCTCAGGGACCTTGGAGCTTTTCCCTAACCTGTAGGGTTGTGGTCAATGGATTGGGCACACTTTCCTTGGAGAGGGCAGGCACAATCTTTCGCTGTTTGGTCCAGAGGCCCTAGCCTGGATGTTGTGTGGGTCCAGGCTGTGGGCACAGAAGTCTGAATACACAAACTCAGCTTATGAGTGGCGCCTAGGGTATGGCCGGCCGGATGTACAGCCCGAGAGGGAGCTCCTGGGCCTCTGAAACAAGGGCGAGTGGGAGGCGTTCCTTCAGGCTTTTGTCTCTGGATGTTGTGTCCGGGATAGCCGTGGATTGGAGCGGTGGCCTCAGGTACTGTGGACGAGTATCCCTCTCTGGGGATTTGTCCCAGCTCCCAAGAGTTTGGGGTCATTTTGTGGGAAGGGTGGAGTCGTGTTGTCTGGCTCATGGGTCTCTCCAAGAAAGGGATTCCAGAGCAGAGCTCCAGGTACGGGCGGGGCGACTGAAAAATTCAAACCGTGGTGAGGATTGGGTGCATAGGGGCTTGGCAAGCCCCATATGTGGGCTCTTGGTCCAGGCCCTGACAGGCCTTTCTTTGACATGGGGCTCATGCTGAGGGTCACAGTGTGAATTTGTGCCCAAGCAGCACTCAAGTTTGGGCGTGGCATCAGGGGCCATGAAGGTTTCTCCCACCCTGAAGGTGTGACTCCATGCCAAGAGCAAGCTTGACAGCCATGGCGAAGGAGGAGTTCTGTTTTGTGCTTGCTATACCCAGCTGTGTGGAGAATTGATATAATGTCTAGGTTCAGATATTTGAAAACCAAGGTTAGGATGAGGTGACGGCATAAGACCATGGCGTGTCCGAAGTGCTGGGTGTGCGGCCAGCTATCTCCTTGTCTGTCTGGACGTCTGGCTTCAGGCTGTGTCAGGCAGAGCATGAGTGCCCAGAGCAGCCTATCCAGTTCGGGTACCGTCGAGGCCCGAGCAGGTTGATCCTCATCTGGGTTTTCTGGAGAGCCCCACAGGGAAACGTTTTTCTTCCGTTGGGCAGACACTGGGCTGGGTTTTGGTTCTGGAGTTCCTAGTCCGGAGGGCTTGTTTGCCAGGAGTGTGAGGAAGGAAGTCTGAAAACACAAGCTAGCGTGTGGTTTGGGACCGAGGGCACGGCAGGCCCACTCTGCAGAGGCTGAATCGAGATCTCCTGCACTGAGGTCATGTCAACTATGAGACGTGCCTCAGGCTAGAGTTCTTGTCCAGCATGGCCTCTTCCTGAAGGGTGTGGGGGCTTCATGAGGCCAGAAAGTTTTGCCTACGATGGGATTTGTGAACTGCTCCAAAACTGAAGGTTACCTTCTGCACGACAGTCGAGTCCTATTGGATGGTTCCAAGCGGCCCCATATGGAAAGACTCGAGAGCAGGTGTCTAAGCATGGATGCCTGGGAACGCCACCTCATATTCCCACTCTTTAGTCAGGACAAGGCAGGCTCAATCTGCGGGCTCCTGGGTGAGCTACCCAGAGGGGAGAGTTGAAAAGGTCTCTCCTGAAGATGAGTCCTACTGTGGCTTGTTGGCCTGGGAGAGCTTGGAATGTGGAGGTGGCTCAGGAACTCTGCGGGATTCTCCAACATGAGGTGTTTGACACGGCTCCAACAAGGAAACTTCCCATGTGGAGACGAGAGGAGTTCTGTTCCGTGCCTCAGGAAAGCCCCATACCCTGTTCTTCAAACCAAAGCCTCTGAGGAGTGACACCTGGAAACCAAAGCAAGAGTTGAGACTACGGCCTAACGGCCTGTCCGGCTCAACCTTCTATCTCTGTTGACATCTGTGTGCATGCATTCATGGATGTAGCTGCTCAGCTTGTGTCCGAATGCCCCTGTGAGTCCAGTGAGGCTCCCAGTAGTGGGATGTCCTCGGAGGCCTTGAGGTTTCTCATATTCTGGAGGTGTTTGGCCAAAGGAATGGACACAGTTTCCCAGGAGAGAGCAGGCACGGTCCTGTGCTATGGCTCCAGAGGACCCAGCCTAGAGGCTGTGTTTGCCAGGGCTGTGGGGACAGATGTCTGAAAAAGCAAATTTGGCTCAGCTAGGGGCCAATGTAATGGCAGGCCTGATCTCTAGTCCGTGAGGGGAGATCCTCTGGAAATCAAAGTAGGGCAAGTGGGAGGCAGTCACTCAGGATTTTGTCTCTGGGTGTTGCGTTTACAGTGTCCGGTCAGGGTAGGGGTTGTCTCAGAGGCCGAGGAAGAGCCTTCCTCTCGGGGGATTGTCCAAGCTCCCAAGTGTTTGTGTTCATTCTGTAGGAATGAAGAGTACTGTTTTCTGCCACAGGGGACCCCCCAGGAGAGGGACTCTAGAGCACAGCAGTGGGTTCCCTCAAATGGAATACACACCATCTAGTTAGTCCTGGGTGCCTATGGGCTTGACAAGCCACATATGTGGGCTCTTGGTCCAGTCACTGAGAGGCGTTACTTGAATAAGGTACTCACGCTGAGGGTCACAATGTGAGTTTGTGCCCAAGGCGGCCCTCACGCTTGAGCGTGGCCTCATGGGCCATGCCGTTTTCTCCTACACTGAAGGTTTGACTCACTGCCAGCAGCAAGGTTTCTTGCCAGGGGGAAGGAGGGGTTCTGATTTGTGCATCAGGTTCCCCCCTGTGCAGGGATTGGAGATAAGGTCTAGGTTCCGATGACTGAAAACCCAGGTTGGGAATGGATGGTGGCCTAAGGCAGTGGCGGGTCCAATGTGCTGGGTGTGCAGCCAGCTGTGTCGGTGTCTGTTGGAAGGTCTGGGCTCAGGCTATTTGCGACAGAGCATCACTGTTTAAGGTAGCCTATGCAATTGGGGTGTTGCCGAGGGCCAAGCAGTTTGATCCTCATTTGGGGTTTCTGGGCAGCGCCATAGACAATGTTTTTCTCCTGGGAGGCAGGCACAGTGCTTCATTGTGGCCCCAGAATTCCCAGTAGCGAGGGTTTGTGGGCCAGGAGTGTGAGGACGGAAGTCTAAAAACACAAGCTAGTGTGAGGATTGGAGCCAAGGGCAGAGCAGGCCCACTCTGCAGAGGCTGAATCAAAATCTCCTGCATCTGAAGTCAGGCTGAGGATCAGACGTTGGCTGAGGCTGGAGTATGTGTCCATGATGGCACCTTCATGAAGTGGGGGCCTCATGAGGCCAAGGAAGTTTTCCCACGCTGAGTTTGCATGTTGCCGCAAACCACAAGGTTTCCTTCTGCGGGACATTCGAGTCCTGTTGCATGGCTCCAGGACATACCATATGGAAGGACTGGAGAGCAGGGTTTGAAGGATGGATCCTTGTACAGCATGCCTCGCATTCCCATTGGCTATTAGCGACAAGATATGTTTGATCTGCTGCCTCTGGAACACGCGACCCAGGGGGCTGAGTTGAAATGGCCTCTCCTGAGGATGCGTCATAATGTGCCTTTGGGTCCATGGAGACCTTGGAATGTGCTGGTTGTTCAGTGGCCCTGCGGAACTCTCCTACCTGAAGTGTTTGATACATCCCAGTAAGAAAGCTGCCCATGTGGAGATGAGAGAGGTTTGGTTTGGTGCCTCAGAAAAGCCCCATGTGCTGGTCTACGAAAACAGTCCTCTGAGAACGGAAACATGGAAACCAAAGCTAAGGTTCAGATTAGGGCCTGGGGGCCTGTCCATTTCAACCTTCTGTCTCTGGGGACACTGTCTGAGAGTCTAAGTGGAGAAAGTTGCTCCGCTGGTGTCAGAGAGCCCCTCTTAGTCCAGGGTGGCCTATACTATTGATGGCCTCAGGGACCTTGGAGCTTTTCCCTAACCTGTAGGGTTGTGGTCAATGGATTGGGCACACTTTCCTTGGAGAGGGCAGGCACAATCTTTCGCTGTTTGGTCCAGAGGCCCTAGCCTGGATGTTGTGTGGGTCCAGGCTGTGGGCACAGAAGTCGGAATACACAAACTCAGCTTATGAGTGGCGCCTAGGGTATGGCAGGCCGGATGTACAGCCCGAGAGGGAGCTCCTGGGCCTCTGAAACAAGGGCGAGTGGGAGGCGTTCCTTCAGGCTTTTGTCTCTGGATGTTGTGTCCGGGATAGCCGTGGATTGGAGCGGTGGCCTCAGGTACTGTGGACGAGTATCCCTCTCTGGGGATTTGTCCCAGCTCCCAAGAGTTTGGGGTCATTTTGTGGGAAGGGTGGAGTCGTGTTGTCTGGCTCATGGGTCTCTCCAAGAAAGGGATTCCAGAGCAGAGCTCCAGGTACGGGCGGGGCGACTGAAAAATTCAAACCGTGGTGAGGATTGGGTGCATAGGGGCTTGGCAAGCCCCATATGTGGGCTCTTGGTCCAGGCCCTGACAGGCCTTTCTTTGACATGGGGCTCATGCTGAGGGTCACAGTGTGAATTTGTGCCCAAGCAGCACTCAAGTTTGGGCGTGGCATCAGGGGCCATGAAGGTTTCTCCCACCCTGAAGGTGTGACTGCATGCGAGGGTAAGCTTGAAAGCCATGGGGAAGGAGGAGTTCTGTTTTGTGCTTGCTATACCCAGCTGTGTGGAGAATTGATATAATGTCTAGGTTCAGATATCTGAAAACCAAGGTTAGGATGAGGTGACGGCATAAGTCCATGGCGTTACCGAAGTGCTGGGTGTGCGGCCAGCTGTCTCCTTGTCTGTCTGGACGTCTGGCTTCAGGCTGTGTCAGGCAGAGCATGAGTGCCCAGAGCAGCCTATCCAGTTCGGGTACCGTCGAGGCCCGAGCAGGTTGATCCTCATCTGGGTTTTCTGGAGAGCCCCACAGGGAAACGTTTTTCTTCCGTTGGGCAGACACTGGGCTGGGTTTTGGTTCTGGAGTTCCTAGTCCGGAGGGCTTGTTTGCCAGGAGTGTGAGGAAGGAAGTCTGAAAACACAAGCTAGCGTGTGGTTTGGGACCGAGGGCACGGCAGGCCCACTCTGCAGAGGCTGAATCGAGATCTCCTGCACTGAGGTCATGTCAACTATGAGACGTGCCTCAGGCTAGAGTTCTTGTCCAGCATGGCCTCTTCCTGAAGGGTGTGGGGGCTTCATGAGGCCAGAAAGTTTTGCCTACGATGGGATTTGTGAACTGCTCCAAAACTGAAGGTTACCTTCTGCACGACAGTCGAGTCCTATTGGATGGTTCCAAGCGGCCCCATATGGAAAGACTCGAGAGCAGGTGTCTAAGCATGGATGCCTGGGAACGCCACCTCATATTCCCACTCTTTAGTCAGGACAAGGCAGGCTCAATCTGCGGGCTCCTGGGTGAGCTACCCAGAGGGGAGAGTTGAAAAGGTCTCTCCTGAAGATGAGTCCTACTGTGGCTTGGTGGCCTGGGAGACCTTGGAATGTGGAGGTGGCTCAGGGACTCTGCGGGATTCTCCAACATGAGGTGTTTGACACGGCTCCAACAAGGAAACTTCCCATGTGGAGACGAGAGGAGTTCTGTTCCGTGCCTCAGGAAAGCCCCATACCCTGTTCTTCAAACCAAAGCCTCTGAGGAGTGACACCTGGAAACCAAAGCAAGAGTTGAGACTACGGCCTAACGGCCTGTCCGGCTCAACCTTCTATCTCTGTTGACATCTGTGTGCATGCATTCATGGATGTAGCTGCTCAGCTTGTGTCCGAATGCCCCTGTGAGTCCAGTGAGGCTCCCAGTAGTGGGATGTCCTCGGAGGCCTTGAGGTTTCTCATATTCTGGAGGTGTGTGGCCAAAGGAATGGACACAGTTTCCCAGGAGAGAGCAGGCACGGTCCTGTGCTATGGCTCCAGAGGACCCAGCCTAGAGGCTGTGTTTGCCAGGGCTGTGGGGACAGATGTCTGAAAAAGCAAATTTGGCTCAGCTAGGGGCCAATGTAATGGCAGGCCTGATCTCTAGTCCGTGAGGGGAGATCCTCTGGAAATCAAAGTAGGGCAAGTGGGAGGCAGTCACTCAGGATTTTGTCTCTGGGTGTTGCGTTTACAGTGTCCGGTCAGGGTAGGGGTTATCTCAGAGGCCGAGGAAGAGCCTTCCTCTCGGGGGATTGTCCAAGCTCCCAAGTGTTTGTGTTCATTCTGTAGGAATGAAGAGTACTGTTTTCTGCCACAGGGGACCCCCCAGGAGAGGGACTCTAGAGCACAGCAGTGGCTTCCCTCAAATGGAATACACACCATCTAGTTAGTCCTGGGTGCCTATGGGCTTGACAAGCCACATATGTGGGCTCTTGGTCCAGTCACTGAGAGGCGTTACTTGAATAAGGTACTCACGCTGAGGGTCACAATGTGAGTTTGTGCCCAAGGCGGCCCTCACGCTTGAGCGTGGCCTCATGGGCCATGCCGTTTTCTCCTACACTGAAGGTTTGACTCACTGCCAGCAGCAAGGTTTCTTGCCAGGGGGAAGGAGGGGTTCTGATTTGTGCATCAGGTTCCCCCCTGTGCAGGGATTGGAGATAAGGTCTAGGTTCCGATGACTGAAAACCCAGGTTGGGAATGGATGGTGGCCTAAGGCAGTGGCGGGTCCAATGTGCTGGGTGTGCAGCCAGCTGTGTCGGTGTCTGTTGGAAGGTCTGGGCTCAGGCTATTTGCGACAGAGCATCACTGTTTAAGGTAGCCTATGCAATTGGGGTGTTGCCGAGGGCCAAGCAGTTTGATCCTCATTTGGGGTTTCTGGGCAGCGCCATAGACAATGTTTTTCTCCTGGGAGGCAGGCACAGTGCTTCATTGTGGCCCCAGAATTCCCAGTAGCGAGGGTTTGTGGGCCAGGAGTGTGAGGACGGAAGTCTAAAAACACAAGCTAGTGTGAGGATTGGAGCCAAGGGCAGAGCAGGCCCACTCTGCAGAGGCTGAATCAAAATCTCCTGCATCTGAAGTCAGGCTGAGGATCAGACGTTGGCTGAGGCTGGAGTATGTGTCCATGATGGCACCTTCATGAAGTGGGGGCCTCATGAGGCCAAGGAAGTTTTCCCACGCTGAGTTTGCATGTTGCCGCAAACCACAAGGTTTCCTTCTGCGGGACATTCGAGTCCTGTTGCATGGCTCCAGGACATACCATATGGAAGGACTGGAGAGCAGGGTTTGAAGGATGGATCCTTGTACAGCATGCCTCGCATTCCCATTGGCTATTAGCGACAAGATATGTTTGATCTGCTGCCTCTGGAACACGCGACCCAGGGGGCTGAGTTGAAATGGCCTCTCCTGAGGATGCGTCATAATGTGCCTTTGGGTCCATGGAGACCTTGGAATGTGCTGGTTGTTCAGTGGCCCTGCGGAACTCTCCTACCTGAAGTGTTTGATACATCCCAGTAAGAAAGCTGCCCATGTGGAGATGAGAGAGGTTTGGTTTGGTGCCTCAGAAAAGCCCCATGTGCTGGTCTACGAAAACAGTCCTCTGAGAACGGAAACATGGAAACCAAAGCTAAGGTTCAGATTAGGGCCTGGGGGCCTGTCCATTTCAACCTTCTGTCTCTGGGGACACTGTCTGAGAGTCTAAGTGGAGAAAGTTGCTCCGCTGGTGTCAGAGAGCCCCTCTTAGTCCAGGGTGGCCTATACTATTGATGGCCTCAGGGACCTTGGAGCTTTTCCCTAACCTGTAGGGTTGTGGTCAATGGATTGGGCACACTTTCCTTGGAGAGGGCAGGCACAATCTTTCGCTGTTTGGTCCAGAGGCCCTAGCCTGGATGTTGTGTGGGTCCAGGCTGTGGGCACAGAAGTCGGAATACACAAACTCAGCTTATGAGTGGCGCCTAGGGTATGGCAGGCCGGATGTACAGCCCGAGAGGGAGCTCCTGGGCCTCTGAAACAAGGGCGAGTGGGAGGCGTTCCTTCAGGCTTTTGTCTCTGGATGTTGTGTCCGGGATAGCCGTGGATTGGAGCGGTGGCCTCAGGTACTGTGGACGAGTATCCCTCTCTGGGGATTTGTCCCAGCTCCCAAGAGTTTGGGGTCATTTTGTGGGAAGGGTGGAGTCGTGTTGTCTGGCTCATGGGTCTCTCCAAGAAAGGGATTCCAGAGCAGAGCTCCAGGTACGGGCGGGGCGACTGAAAAATTCAAACCGTGGTGAGGATTGGGTGCATAGGGGCTTGGCAAGCCCCATATGTGGGCTCTTGGTCCAGGCCCTGACAGGCCTTTCTTTGACATGGGGCTCATGCTGAGGGTCACAGTGTGAATTTGTGCCCAAGCAGCACTCAAGTTTGGGCGTGGCATCAGGGGCCATGAAGGTTTCTCCCACCCTGAAGGTGTGACTGCATGCGAGGGTAAGCTTGAAAGCCATGGGGAAGGAGGAGTTCTGTTTTGTGCTTGCTATACCCAGCTGTGTGGAGAATTGATATAATGTCTAGGTTCAGATATCTGAAAACCAAGGTTAGGATGAGGTGACGGCATAAGTCCATGGCGTTACCGAAGTGCTGGGTGTGCGGCCAGCTGTCTCCTTGTCTGTCTGGACGTCTGGCTTCAGGCTGTGTCAGGCAGAGCATGAGTGCCCAGAGCAGCCTATCCAGTTCGGGTACCGTCGAGGCCCGAGCAGGTTGATCCTCATCTGGGTTTTCTGGAGAGCCCCACAGGGAAACGTTTTTCTTCCGTTGGGCAGACACTGGGCTGGGTTTTGGTTCTGGAGTTCCTAGTCCGGAGGGCTTGTTTGCCAGGAGTGTGAGGAAGGAAGTCTGAAAACACAAGCTAGCGTGTGGTTTGGGACCGAGGGCACGGCAGGCCCACTCTGCAGAGGCTGAATCGAGATCTCCTGCACTGAGGTCATGTCAACTATGAGACGTGCCTCAGGCTAGAGTTCTTGTCCAGCATGGCCTCTTCCTGAAGGGTGTGGGGGCTTCATGAGGCCAGAAAGTTTTGCCTACGATGGGATTTGTGAACTGCTCCAAAACTGAAGGTTACCTTCTGCACGACAGTCGAGTCCTATTGGATGGTTCCAAGAGGCCCCATATGGAAAGACTCGAGAGCAGGTGTCTAAGCATGGATGCCTGGGAACGCCACCTCATATTCCCACTCTTTAGTCAGGACAAGGCAGGCTCAATCTGCGGGCTCCTGGGTGAGCTACCCAGAGGGGAGAGTTGAAATGGACTGTCCTGAAGATGAGTCCTACTGTGGCTTGGTGGCCTGGGAGACCTTGGAATGTGGAGGTGGCTCAGGGACTCTGCAGGATTCTCCAACATGAGGTGTTTGACACGGCTCCAACAAGGAAACTTCCCATGTGGAGACGAGAGGAGTTCTGTTCCGTGCCTCAGGAAAGCCCCATACCCTGTTCTTCGAACCAAAGCCTTTGAGGAGTGACACCTGGAAACCAAAGCAAGAGTTGAGACTACGGCCTAAAGGCATGTCCGGCTCAACCTTCTATCTCTGTTGACATCTGTGTGCATGCATTCATGGATGTAGCTGCTCAGCTTGTGTCCGAATGCCCCTGTGAGTCCAGTGAGGCTCCCAGTAGTGGGATGTCCTCGGAGGCCTTGAGGTTTCTCATATTCTGGAGGTGTGTGGCCAAAGGAATGGACACAGTTTCCCAGGAGAGAGCAGGCACGGTCCTGTGGTATGGCTCCAGAGGACCCAGCCTAGAGGCTGTGTTTGCCAGGGCTGTGGGGACAGATGTCTGAAAAAGCAAACATGGCTCAGCTAGGGGCCAATGTAATGGCAGGCCTGATCTCTAGTCCGTGAGGGGAGATCCTCTGGAAATCAAAGTAGGGCAAGTGGGAGGCAGTCACTCAGGATTTTGTCTCTGGGTGTTGCATTTACAGTGTCCGGTCAGGGTAGGGGTTGTGTCAGAGGCCGAGGAAGAGCCTTCCTCTCGGGGGATTGTCCAAGCTCCCAAGTGTTTGTGTTCATTCTGTGGGAATGAAGAGTACTGTTTTCTGCCACAGGGGACACCCCAGGAGAGGGACTCTAGAGCACAGCAGTGGGTTCCCTCAACTGGAATACACACCATCTAGTTAGTCCTGGGTGCCTATGGGCATGGCAAGCCACATATGCGGGCTCTTGGTCCAGTCACTGAGAGGCGTTACTTGAATAAGGTACTCACGCTGAGGGTCACAATGTGTGTTTGTGCCCAAGGCGGCCCTCACGCATGGGCGTGGCCTCATGGGCCATGCCGTTTTCTCCTACACCGAAGGTTTGACTCACTGCCAGCAGCAAGGTTTCTTGCCATGGGGAAGGAGGGGTTCTGACTTGTGCATCAGGATCCCCCCTGTGCAGGGATTGGAGATAAGGTATAGGTTCCGATGACTGAAAACCCAGGTTGGGAATGGATGGAGGCCTAAGGCAGTGGCGGGTCCAATGTGCTGGGTGTGCAGCCAGCTGTGTCGGTGTCTGTTGGAAGGTCTGGATTCAGGCTATTTGCGACAGAGCATCACTGTTTAAGGTAGCCTATGCAATTGGGGTGTTGCCGAGGGCCAAGCAGTTTGATTTGGGGTTTCTGGGCAGCGCCATAGACAATGTTTTTCTCCTGGGAGTCAGGCACAGAACTTCATTGTGGCCCCAGAATTCCCAGTAGGGAGGGTTTGTGGGCCAGGAGTGTGAGGACGGAAGTCTGAAAACACAAGCTAGTGTGAGGAATGGAGCCAAGGGCAGAGCAGGCCCACTCTGCAGAGGCTGAATCAAAATCTCCTGCATCTGAAGTCAGGCTGAGGATCAGACGTTGGCTGAGGCTGGAGTATGTGTCCATGATGGCACCTTCATGAAGTGGGGGCCTCATGAGGCCAAGGAAGTTTTCCCACGCTGAGTTTGGAGGTTGCCCCAAACCACAAGGTTTCCTTCTGCGGGACATTCGAGTCCTGTTGCATGGCTCCAGGACATACCATATGGAAGGACTGGAGAGCAGGGTTCGAAGGATGGATCCCTGTACAGCATGCCTCGCATTCCCATTGGCTATTAGCGACAAGATATGTTTGAAATGCTGCCTCTGGAACACGCGACCCAGCGGGCTGAGTTGAAATGGCCTCTCCTGAGGATGCGTCATAATGTGCGTTTGGGTCCATGGAGACCTTGGAATGTGCTGGTTGTTCAGTGGCCCTGCGGAACTCTCCTACCTGAAGTGTTTGATACATCCCAGTAAGAAAGCTGCCCATGTGGAGATGAGAGAGGTTTGGTTTGGTGCCTCAGAAAAGCCCCATGTGCTGGTCTACGAAAACAGTCCTCTGAGAACGGAAACATGGAAACCAAAGCTAAGGTTCAGATTAGGGCCTGGGGGCCTGTCCATTTCAACCTTCTGTCTCTGGGGACACTGTCTGAGAGTCTAAGTGGAGATAGTTGCTCCGCTGGTGTCAGAGAGCCCCTCTTAGTCCAGGGTGGCCTATACTATTGATGGCCTCAGGGACCTTGGAGCTTTTCCCTAACCTGTAGGGTTGTGGTCAATGGATTGGGCACACTTTCCTTGGAGAGGGCAGGCACAATCTTTCGCTGTTTGGTCCAGAGGCCCTAGCCTGGATGTTGTGTGGGTCCAGGCTGTGGGCACAGAAGTCGGAATACACAAACTCAGCTTATGAGTGGCGCCTAGGGTATGGCAGGCCGGATGTACAGCCCGAGAGGGAGCTCCTGGGCCTCTGAAACAAGGGCGAGTGGGAGGCGTTCCTTCAGGCTTTTGTCTCTGGATGTTGTGTCCGGGATAGCCGTGGATTGGAGCGGTGGCCTCAGGTACTGTGGACGAGTATCCCTCTCTGGGGATTTGTCCCAGCTCCCAAGAGTTTGGGGTCATTTTGTGGGAAGGGTGGAGTCGTGTTGTCTGGCTCATGGGTCTCTCCAAGAAAGGGATTCCAGAGCAGAGCTCCAGGTACGGGCGGGGCGACTGAAAAATTCAAACCGTGGTGAGGATTGGGTGCATAGGGGCTTGGCAAGCCCCATATGTGGGCTCTTGGTCCAGGCCCTGACAGGCCTTTCTTTGACATGGGGCTCATGCTGAGGGTCACAGTGTGAATTTGTGCCCAAGCAGCACTCAAGTTTGGGCGTGGCATCAGGGGCCATGAAGGTTTCTCCCACCCTGAAGGTGTGACTGCATGCGAGGGTAAGCTTGAAAGCCATGGGGAAGGAGGAGTTCTGTTTTGTGCTTGCTATACCCAGCTGTGTGGAGAATTGATATAATGTCTAGGTTCAGATATCTGAAAACCAAGGTTAGGATGAGGTGACGGCATAAGTCCATGGCGTTACCGAAGTGCTGGGTGTGCGGCCAGCTGTCTCCTTGTCTGTCTGGACGTCTGGCTTCAGGCTGTGTCAGGCAGAGCATGAGTGCCCAGAGCAGCCTATCCAGTTCGGGTACCGTCGAGGCCCGAGCAGGTTGATCCTCATCTGGGTTTTCTGGAGAGCCCCACAGGGAAACGTTTTTCTTCCGTTGGGCAGACACTGGGCTGGGTTTTGGTTCTGGAGTTCCTAGTCCGGAGGGCTTGTTTGCCAGGAGTGTGAGGAAGGAAGTCTGAAAACACAAGCTAGCGTGTGGTTTGGGACCGAGGGCACGGCAGGCCCACTCTGCAGAGGCTGAATCGAGATCTCCTGCACTGAGGTCATGTCAACTATGAGACGTGCCTCAGGCTAGAGTTCTTGTCCAGCATGGCCTCTTCCTGAAGGGTGTGGGGGCTTCATGAGGCCAGAAAGTTTTGCCTACGATGGGATTTGTGAACTGCTCCAAAACTGAAGGTTACCTTCTGCACGACAGTCGAGTCCTATTGGATGGTTCCAAGCGGCCCCATATGGAAAGACTCGAGAGCAGGTGTCTAAGCATGGATGCCTGGGAACGCCACCTCATATTCCCACTCTTTAGTCAGGACAAGGCAGGCTCAATCTGCGGGCTCCTGGGTGAGCTACCCAGAGGGGAGAGTTGAAAAGGTCTCTCCTGAAGATGAGTCCTACTGTGGCTTGTTGGCCTGGGAGAGCTTGGAATGTGGAGGTGGCTCAGGAACTCTGCGGGATTCTCCAACATGAGGTGTTTGACACGGCTCCAACAAGGAAACTTCCCATGTGGAGACGAGAGGAGTTCTGTTCCGTGCCTCAGGAAAGCCCCATACCCTGTTCTTCAAACCAAAGCCTCTGAGGAGTGACACCTGAAAACCAAAGCAAGAGTTGAGACTACGGCCTAACGGCCTGTCCGGCTCAACCTTCTATCTCTGTTGACATCTGTGTGCATGCATTCATGGATGTAGCTGCTCAGCTTGTGTCCGAATGCCCCTGTGAGTCCAGTGAGGCTCCCAGTAGTGGGATGTCCTCGGAGGCCTTGAGGTTTCTCATATTCTGGAGGTGTTTGGCCAAAGGAATGGACACAGTTTCCCAGGAGAGAGCAGGCACGGTCCTGTGCTATGGCTCCAGAGGACCCAGCCTAGAGGCTGTGTTTGCCAGGGCTGTGGGGACAGATGTCTGAAAAAGCAAATTTGGCTCAGCTAGGGGCCAATGTAATGGCAGGCCTGATCTCTAGTCCGTGAGGGGAGATCCTCTGGAAATCAAAGTAGGGCAAGTGGGAGGCAGTCACTCAGGATTTTGTCTCTGGGTGTTGCGTTTACAGTGTCCGGTCAGGGTAGGGGTTGTCTCAGAGGCCGAGGAAGAGCCTTCCTCTCGGGGGATTGTCCAAGCTCCCAAGTGTTTGTGTTCATTCTGTAGGAATGAAGAGTACTGTTTTCTGCCACAGGGGACCCCCCAGGAGAGGGACTCTAGAGCACAGCAGTGGGTTCCCTCAAATGGAATACACACCATCTAGTTAGTCCTGGGTGCCTATGGGCTTGACAAGCCACATATGTGGGCTCTTGGTCCAGTCACTGAGAGGCGTTACTTGAATAAGGTACTCACGCTGAGGGTCACAATGTGAGTTTGTGCCCAAGGCGGCCCTCACGCTTGAGCGTGGCCTCATGGGCCATGCCGTTTTCTCCTACACTGAAGGTTTGACTCACTGCCAGCAGCAAGGTTTCATGCCAGGGGGAAGGAGGGGTTCTGATTTGTGCATCAGGTTCCCCCCTGTGCAGGGATTGGAGATAAGGTCTAGGTTCCGATGACTGAAAACCCAGGTTGGGAATGGATGGTGGCCTAAGGCAGTGGCGGGTGTGCAGCCAGCTGTGTCGGTGTCTGTTGGAAGGTCTGGGCTCAGGCTATTTGCGACAGAGCATCACTGTTTAAGGTAGCCTATGCAATTGGGGTGTTGCCGAGGGCCAAGCAGTTTGATCCTCATTTGGGGTTTCTGGGCAGCGCCATAGACAATGTTTTTCTCCTGGGAGGCAGGCACAGTGCTTCATTGTGGCCCCAGAATTCCCAGTAGGGAGGGGTTGTGGGCCAGGAGTGTGAGGACGGAAGTCTAAAAACACAAGCTAGTGTGAGGATTGGAGCCAAGGGCAGAGCAGGCCCACTCTGCAGAGGCTGAATCAAAATCTCCTGCATCTGAAGTCAGGCTGAGGATCAGACGTTGGCTGAGGCTGGAGTATGTGTCCATGATGGCACCTTCATGAAGTGGGGGCCTCATGAGGCCAAGGAAGTTTTCCCACGCTGAGTTTGCATGTTGCCGCAAACCACAAGGTTTCCTTCTGCGGGACATTCGAGTCCTGTTGCATGGCTCCAGGACATACCATATGGAAGGACTGGAGAGCAGGGTTTGAAGGATGGATCCTTGTACAGCATGCCTCGCATTCCCATTGGCTATTAGCGACAAGATATGTTTGATCTGCTGCCTCTGGAACACGCGACCCAGGGGGCTGAGTTGAAATGGCCTCTCCTGAGGATGCGTCATAATGTGCCTTTGGGTCCATGGAGAGCTTGGAATGTGCTGGTTGTTCAGTGGCCCTGCGGAACTCTCCTACCTGAAGTGTTTGATACATCCCAGTAAGAAAGCTGCCCATGTGGAGATGAGAGAGGTTTGGTTTGGTGCCTCAGAAAAGCCCCATGTGCTGGTCTACGAAAACAGTCCTCTGAGAACGGAAACATGGAAACCAAAGCTAAGGTTCAGATTAGGGCCTGGGGGCCTGTCCATTTCAACCTTCTGTCTCTGGGGACACTGTCTGAGAGTCTAAGTGGAGATAGTTGCTCCGCTGGTGTCAGAGAGCCCCTCTTAGTCCAGGGTGGCCTATACTATTGATGGCCTCAGGGACCTTGGAGCTTTTCCCTAACCTGTAGGGTTGTGGTCAATGGATTGGGCACACTTTCCTTGGAGAGGGCAGGCACAATCTTTCGCTGTTTGGTCCAGAGGCCCTAGCCTGGATGTTGTGTGGGTCCAGGCTGTGGGCACAGAAGTCGGAATACACAAACTCAGCTTATGAGTGGCGCCTAGGGTATGGCAGGCCGGATGTACAGCCCGAGAGGGAGCTCCTGGGCCTCTGAAACAAGGGCGAGTGGGAGGCGTTCCTTCAGGCTTTTGTCTCTGGATGTTGTGTCCGGGATAGCCGTGGATTGGAGCGGTGGCCTCAGGTACTGTGGACGAGTATCCCTCTCTGGGGATTTGTCCCAGCTCCCAAGAGTTTGGGGTCATTTTGTGGGAAGGGTGGAGTCGTGTTGTCTGGCTCATGGGTCTCTCCAAGAAAGGGATTCCAGAGCAGAGCTCCAGGTACGGGCGGGGCGACTGAAAAATTCAAACCGTGGTGAGGATTGGGTGCATAGGGGCTTGGCAAGCCCCATATGTGGGCTCTTGGTCCAGGCCCTGACAGGCCTTTCTTTGACATGGGGCTCATGCTGAGGGTCACAGTGTGAATTTGTGCCCAAGCAGCACTCAAGTTTGGGCGTGGCATCAGGGGCCATGAAGGTTTCTCCCACCCTGAAGGTGTGACTGCATGCGAGGGTAAGCTTGAAAGCCATGGGGAAGGAGGAGTTCTGTTTTGTGCTTGCTATACCCAGCTGTGTGGAGAATTGATATAATGTCTAGGTTCAGATATCTGAAAACCAAGGTTAGGATGAGGTGACGGCATAAGTCCATGGCGTTACCGAAGTGCTGGGTGTGCGGCCAGCTGTCTCCTTGTCTGTCTGGACGTCTGGCTTCAGGCTGTGTCAGGCAGAGCATGAGTGCCCAGAGCAGCCTATCCAGTTCGGGTACCGTCGAGGCCCGAGCAGGTTGATCCTCATCTGGGTTTTCTGGAGAGCCCCACAGGGAAACGTTTTTCTTCCGTTGGGCAGACACTGGGCTGGGTTTTGGTTCTGGAGTTCCTAGTCCGGAGGGCTTGTTTGCCAGGAGTGTGAGGAAGGAAGTCTGAAAACACAAGCTAGCGTGTGGTTTGGGACCGAGGGCACGGCAGGCCCACTCTGCAGAGGCTGAATCGAGATCTCCTGCACTGAGGTCATGTCAACTATGAGACGTGCCTCAGGCTAGAGTTCTTGTCCAGCATGGCCTCTTCCTGAAGGGTGTGGGGGCTTCATGAGGCCAGAAAGTTTTGCCTACGATGGGATTTGTGAACTGCTCCAAAACTGAAGGTTACCTTCTGCACGACAGTCGAGTCCTATTGGATGGTTCCAAGCGGCCCCATATGGAAAGACTCGAGAGCAGGTGTCTAAGCATGGATGCCTGGGAACGCCACCTCATATTCCCACTCTTTAGTCAGGACAAGGCAGGCTCAATCTGCGGGCTCCTGGGTGAGCTACCCAGAGGGGAGAGTTGAAAAGGTCTCTCCTGAAGATGAGTCCTACTGTGGCTTGTTGGCCTGGGAGAGCTTGGAATGTGGAGGTGGCTCAGGAACTCTGCGGGATTCTCCAACATGAGGTGTTTGACACGGCTCCAACAAGGAAACTTCCCATGTGGAGACGAGAGGAGTTCTGTTCCGTGCCTCAGGAAAGCCCCATACCCTGTTCTTCAAACCAAAGCCTCTGAGGAGTGACACCTGAAAACCAAAGCAAGAGTTGAGACTACGGCCTAACGGCCTGTCCGGCTCAACCTTCTATCTCTGTTGACATCTGTGTGCATGCATTCATGGATGTAGCTGCTCAGCTTGTGTCCGAATGCCCCTGTGAGTCCAGTGAGGCTCCCAGTAGTGGGATGTCCTCGGAGGCCTTGAGGTTTCTCATATTCTGGAGGTGTTTGGCCAAAGGAATGGACACAGTTTCCCAGGAGAGAGCAGGCACGGTCCTGTGCTATGGCTCCAGAGGACCCAGCCTAGAGGCTGTGTTTGCCAGGGCTGTGGGGACAGATGTCTGAAAAAGCAAATTTGGCTCAGCTAGGGGCCAATGTAATGGCAGGCCTGATCTCTAGTCCGTGAGGGGAGATCCTCTGGAAATCAAAGTAGGGCAAGTGGGAGGCAGTCACTCAGGATTTTGTCTCTGGGTGTTGCGTTTACAGTGTCCGGTCAGGGTAGGGGTTGTCTCAGAGGCCGAGGAAGAGCCTTCCTCTCGGGGGATTGTCCAAGCTCCCAAGTGTTTGTGTTCATTCTGTAGGAATGAAGAGTACTGTTTTCTGCCACAGGGGACCCCCCAGGAGAGGGACTCTAGAGCACAGCAGTGGGTTCCCTCAAATGGAATACACACCATCTAGTTAGTCCTGGGTGCCTATGGGCTTGACAAGCCACATATGTGGGCTCTTGGTCCAGTCACTGAGAGGCGTTACTTGAATAAGGTACTCACGCTGAGGGTCACAATGTGAGTTTGTGCCCAAGGCGGCCCTCACGCTTGAGCGTGGCCTCATGGGCCATGCCGTTTTCTCCTACACTGAAGGTTTGACTCACTGCCAGCAGCAAGGTTTCATGCCAGGGGGAAGGAGGGGTTCTGATTTGTGCATCAGGTTCCCCCCTGTGCAGGGATTGGAGATAAGGTCTAGGTTCCGATGACTGAAAACCCAGGTTGGGAATGGATGGTGGCCTAAGGCAGTGGCGGGTGTGCAGCCAGCTGTGTCGGTGTCTGTTGGAAGGTCTGGGCTCAGGCTATTTGCCACAGAGCATCACTGTTTAAGGTAGCCTATGCAATTGGGGTGTTGCCGAGGGCCAAGCAGTTTGATCCTCATTTGGGGTTTCTGGGCAGCGCCATAGACAATGTTTTTCTCCTGGGAGGCAGGCACAGTGCTTCATTGTGGCCCCAGAATTCCCAGTAGGGAGGGGTTGTGGGCCAGGAGTGTGAGGACGGAAGTCTAAAAACACAAGCTAGTGTGAGGATTGGAGCCAAGGGCAGAGCAGGCCCACTCTGCAGAGGCTGAATCAAAATCTCCTGCATCTGAAGTCAGGCTGAGGATCAGACGTTGGCTGAGGTTGGAGTATGTGTCCATGATGGCACCTTCATGAAGTGGGGGCCTCATGAGGCCAAGGAAGTTTTCCCACGCTGAGTTTGCATGTTGCCGCAAACCACAAGGTTTCCTTCTGCGGGACATTCGAGTCCTGTTGCATGGCTCCAGGACATACCATATGGAAGGACTGGAGAGCAGGGTTTGAAGGATGGATCCTTGTACAGCATGCCTCGCATTCCCATTGGCTATTAGCGACAAGATATGTTTGATCTGCTGCCTCTGGAACACGCGACCCAGGGGGCTGAGTTGAAATGGCCTCTCCTGAGGATGCGTCATAATGTGCCTTTGGGTCCATGGAGACCTTGGAATGTGCTGGTTGTTCAGTGGCCCTGCGGAACTCTCCTACCTGAAGTGTTTGATACATCCCAGTAAGAAAGCTGCCCATGTGGAGATGAGAGAGGTTTGGTTTGGTGCCTCAGAAAAGCCCCATGTGCTGGTCTACGAAAACAGTCCTCTGAGAACGGAAACATGGAAACCAAAGCTAAGGTTCAGATTAGGGCCTGGGGGCCTGTCCATTTCAACCTTCTGTCTCTGGGGACACTGTCTGAGAGTCTAAGTGGAGAAAGTTGCTCCGCTGGTGTCAGAGAGCCCCTCTTAGTCCAGGGTGGCCTATACTATTGATGGCCTCAGGGACCTTGGAGCTTTTCCCTAACCTGTAGGGTTGTGGTCAATGGATTGGGCACACTTTCCTTGGAGAGGGCAGGCACAATCTTTCGCTGTTTGGTCCAGAGGCCCTAGCCTGGATGTTGTGTGGGTCCAGGCTGTGGGCACAGAAGTCGGAATACACAAACTCAGCTTATGAGTGGCGCCTAGGGTATGGCAGGCCGGATGTACAGCCCGAGAGGGAGCTCCTGGGCCTCTGAAACAAGGGCGAGTGGGAGGCGTTCCTTCAGGCTTTTGTCTCTGGATGTTGTGTCCGGGATAGCCGTGGATTGGAGCGGTGGCCTCAGGTACTGTGGACGAGTATCCCTCTCTGGGGATTTGTCCCAGCTCCCAAGAGTTTGGGGTCATTTTGTGGGAAGGGTGGAGTCGTGTTGTCTGGCTCATGGGTCTCTCCAAGAAAGGGATTCCAGAGCAGAGCTCCAGGTACGGGCGGGGCGACTGAAAAATTCAAACCGTGGTGAGGATTGGGTGCATAGGGGCTTGGCAAGCCCCATATGTGGGCTCTTGGTCCAGGCCCTGACAGGCCTTTCTTTGACATGGGGCTCATGCTGAGGGTCACAGTGTGAATTTGTGCCAAAGCAGCACTCAAGTTTGGGCGTGGCATCAGGGGCCATGAAGGTTTCTCCCACCCTGAAGGTGTGACTGCATGCGAGGGTAAGCTTGAAAGCCATGGGGAAGGAGGAGTTCTGTTTTGTGCTTGCTATACCCAGCTGTGTGGAGAATTGATATAATGTCTAGGTTCAGATATCTGAAAACCAAGGTTAGGATGAGGTGACGGCATAAGTCCATGGCGTTACCGAAGTGCTGGGTGTGCGGCCAGCTGTCTCCTTGTCTGTCTGGACGTCTGGCTTCAGGCTGTGTCAGGCAGAGCATGAGTGCCCAGAGCAGCCTATCCAGTTCGGGTACCGTCGAGGCCCGAGCAGGTTGATCCTCATCTGGGTTTTCTGGAGAGCCCCACAGGGAAACGTTTTTCTTCCGTTGGGCAGACACTGGGCTGGGTTTTGGTTCTGGAGTTCCTAGTCCGGAGGGCTTGTTTGCCAGGAGTGTGAGGAAGGAAGTCTGAAAACACAAGCTAGCGTGTGGTTTGGGACCGAGGGCACGGCAGGCCCACTCTGCAGAGGCTGAATCGAGATCTCCTGCACTGAGGTCATGTCAACTATGAGACGTGCCTCAGGCTAGAGTTCTTGTCCAGCATGGCCTCTTCCTGAAGGGTGTGGGGGCTTCATGAGGCCAGAAAGTTTTGCCTACGATGGGATTTGTGAACTGCTCCAAAACTGAAGGTTACCTTCTGCACGACAGTCGAGTCCTATTGGATGGTTCCAAGAGGCCCCATATGGAAAGACTCGAGAGCAGGTGTCTAAGCATGGATGCCTGGGAACGCCACCTCATATTCCCACTCTTTAGTCAGGACAAGGCAGGCTCAATCTGCGGGCTCCTGGGTGAGCTACCCAGAGGGGAGAGTTGAAATGGACTGTCCTGAAGATGAGTCCTACTGTGGCTTGGTGGCCTGGGAGACCTTGGAATGTGGAGGTGGCTCAGGGACTCTGCAGGATTCTCCAACATGAGGTGTTTGACACGGCTCCAACAAGGAAACTTCCCATGTGGAGACGAGAGGAGTTCTGTTCCGTGCCTCAGGAAAGCCCCATACCCTGTTCTTCGAACCAAAGCCTCTGAGGAATGACACCTGGAAACCAAAGCAAGAGTTGAGACTACGGCCTAAAGGCCTGTCCGGCTCAACCTTCTATCTCTGTTGACATCTGTGTGCATGCATTCATGGATGTAGCTGCTCAGCTTTTGTCCGAATGCCCCTGTGAGTCCAGTGAGGCTCCCAGTAGTGGGATGTCCTCGGAGGCCTTGAGGTTTCTCATATTCTGGAGGTGTGTGGCCAAAGGAATGGACACAGTTTCCCAGGAGAGAGCAGGCACGGTCCTGTGATATGGCTCCAGAGGACCCAGCCTAGAGGCTGTGTTTGCCAGGGCTGTGGGGACAGATGTCTGAAAAAGCAAACATGGCTCAGCTAGGGGCCAATGTAATGGCAGGCCTGATCTCTAGTCCGTGAGGGGAGATCCTCTGGAAATCAAAGTAGGGCAAGTGGGAGGCAGTCACTCAGGATTTTGTCTCTGGGTGTTGCATTTACAGTGTCCGGTCAGGGTAGGGGTTGTCTCAGAGGCCGAGGAAGAGCCTTCCTCTCGGGGGATTGTCCAAGCTCCCAAGTGTTTGTGTTCATTCTGTGGGAATGAAGAGTACATTTTCTGCCACAGGGGACACCCCAGGAGAGGGACTCTAGAGCACAGCAGTGGGTTCCCTCAACTGGAATACACACCATCTAGTTAGTCCTGGGTGCCTATGGGCATGGCAAGCCACATATGCGGGCTCTTGGTCCAGTCACTGAGAGGCGTTACTTGAATAAGGTACTCACGCTGAGGGTCACAATGTGTGTTTGTGCCCAAGGCGGCCCTCACGCATGGGCGTGGCCTCATGGGCCATGCCGTTTTCTCCTACACTGAAGGTTTGACTCACTGCCAGCAGCAAGGTTTCTTGCCATGGGGAAGGAGCGGTTCTGACTTGTGCATCAGGTTCCCCCCTGTGCAGGGATTGGAGATAAGGTCTAGGTTCCGATGACTGAAAACCCAGGTTGGGAATGGATGGTGGCCTAAGGCAGTGGCGGGTCCAATGTGCTGGGTGTGCAGCCAGCTGTGTCGGTGTCTGTTGGAAGGTCTGGGCTCAGGCTATTTGCGACAGAGCATCACTGTTTAAGGTAGCCTATGCAATTGGGGTGTTGCCGAGGGCCAAGCAGTTTGATCCTTATTTGGGGTTTCTGGGCAGCGCCATAGACAAGGTTTTTCTCCTGGGAGGCAGGCACAGTGCTTCATTGTGGCCCCAGAATTCCCAGTAGGGAGGGTTTGTGGGCCAGGAGTGTGAGGACGGAAGTCTGAAAACACAAGCTAGTGTGAGGATTGGAGCCAAGGGCAGAGCAGGCCCACTCTGCAGAGGCTGAATCAAAATCTCCTGCATCTGAAGTCAGGCTGAGGATCAGACGTTGGCTGAGGCTGGAGTATGTGTCCATGATGGCACCTTCATGAAGTGGGGGCCTCATGAGGCCAAGGAAGTTTTCCCACGCTGAGTTTGGAGGTTGCCCCAAACCACAAGGTTTCCTTCTGCGGGACATTCGAGTCCTGTTGCATGGCTCCAGGACATACCATATGGAAGGACTGGAGAGCAGGGTTCGAAGGATGGATCCCTGTACAGCATGCCTCGCATTCCCATTGGCTATTAGCGACAAGATATGTTTGATCTGCTGCCTCTGGAACACGCGACCCAGGGGGCTGAGTTGAAATGGCCTCTCCTGAGGATGCGTCATAATGTGCCTTTGGGTCCATGGAGACCTTGGAATGTGCTGGTTGTTCAGTGGCCCTGCGGAACTCTCCTACCTGAAGTGTTTGATACATCCCAGTAAGAAAGCTGCCCATGTGGAGATGAGAGATGTTTGGTTTGGTGCCTCAGAAAAGCCCCATGTGCTGGTCTACGAAAACAGTCCTCTGAGAACGGAAACATGGAAACCAAAGCTAAGGTTCAGATTAGGGCCTGGGGGCCTGTCCATTTCAACCTTCTGTCTCTGGGGACACTGTCTGTGAGTCTAAGTGGAGAAAGTTGCTCCGCGGTGTCAGAGAGCCCCTCTTAGTCCAGGGTGGCCTATACTATTGATGGCCTCAGGGACCTTGGAGCTTTTCCC
The DNA here is from genome assembly GCF_964662115.1 of Mustela nivalis. Taxonomy (NCBI): domain Eukaryota; kingdom Metazoa; phylum Chordata; class Mammalia; order Carnivora; family Mustelidae; genus Mustela; species Mustela nivalis. The sequence goes on along the minus strand of NW_028135360.1, from coordinate 71,610 downwards.
TAACCTGTAGGGTTGTGGTCAATGGATTGGGCACACTTTCCTTGGAGAGGGCAGGCACAATCTTTCGCTGTTTGGTCCAGAGGCCCTAGCCTGGATGTTGTGTGGGTCCAGGCTGTGGGCACAGAAGTCTGAATACACAAACTCAGCTTATGAGTGGCGCCTAGGGTATGGCAGGCCGGATGTACAGCCCGAGAGGGAGCTCCTGGGACTCTGAAACAAGGGCAAGTGGGAGGCGTTCCTTCAGGCTTTTGTCTCTGGATGTTGTGTCCGGGATAGCCGTGGATTGGAGCGGATGGCCTCAGGTACTGTGGACGAGTATCCCTCTCTGGGGATTTGTCCCAGCTCCCAAGAGTTTGGGGTCATTTTGTGGGAAGGGTGGAGTCGTGTTGTCTGGCTCATGGGTCTCTCCAAGAAAGGGATTCCAGAGCAGAGCTCCAGGTACGGGCGGGGCGACTGGAAAATTCAAACCGTGGTGAGGATTGGGTGCATAGGGGCTTGGCAAGCCCCATATGTGGGCTCTTGGTCCAGGCCCTGACAGGCCTTTCTTTGACATGGGGCTCATGCTGAGGGTCACAGTGTGAATTTGTGCCCAAGCAGCACTCAAGTTTGGGCGTGGCATCAGGGGCCATGAAGGTTTCTCCAACCCTGAAGGTGTGACTCCATGCCAAGAGCAAGCTTGACAGCCATGGGGAAGGAGGAGTTCTGTTTTGTGCTTGCTATACCCAGCTGTGTGGAGAATTGATATAATGTCTAGGTTCAGATATCTGAAAACCAAGGTTAGGATGAGGTGACGGCATAAGACCATGGCGTGTCCGAAGTGCTGGGTGTGCGGCCAGCTGTCTCCTTGTCTGTCTGGACGTCTGGCTTCAGGCTGTGTCAGGCAGAGCATGAGTGCCCAGAGCAGCCTATCCAGTTCGGGTACCGTCGAGGCCCGAGCAGGTTGATCCTCATCTGGGTTTTCTGGAGAGCCCCACAGGGAAACGTTTTTCTTCCGTTGGGCAGACACTGGGCTGGGTTTTGGTTCTGGAGTTCCTAGTCCGGAGGGCTTGTTTGCCAGGAGTGTGAGGAAGGAAGTCTGAAAACACAAGCTAGCGTGAGGTTTGGGACCGAGGGCACGGCAGGCCCACTCTGCAGAGGCTGAATCGAGATCTCCTGCACTGAGGTCATGTCAACCATGAGACGTGCCTCAGGCTAGAGTTCTTGTCCAGCATGGCCTCTTCCCGAAGGGTGTGGGGGCTTCATGAGGCCAGAAAGTTTTGCCTACGATGGGATTTGTGAACTGCTCCAAAACTGAAGGTTACCTTCTGCACGACAGTCGAGTCCTATTGGATGGTTCCAAGAGGCCCCATATGGAAAGACTCGAGAGCAGGTGTCTAAGCTTGGATGCCTGGGAACGCCACCTCATATTCCCACTCTTTAGTCAGGACAATGCAGGCTCAATCTGCGGGCTCCTCTGTGAGCTACCCAGTGGGGAGAGTTGAAATGGACTCTCCTGAAGATGAGTCCTACTGTGGCTTGGTGGCCTGGGAGACCTTGGAATGTGGAGGTGGCTCAGGGACTCTGCAGGATTCTCCAACATGAGGTGTTTGACACGGCTCCAACAAGGCAATTTCCCGTGTGGAGACGAGAGGAGTTCTGTTCCATGCCTCAGGAAAGCCCCATACCCTGTTCTTCGAACCAAAGCCTCTGAGGAGTGACACTTGGAAACCAAAGCAAGAGTTGAGACTACGGCCTAAAGGCCTGTCCGGCTCAACCTTCTATCTCTGTTGACATCTGTGTGCATGCATTCATGGATGTAGCTGCTCAGTTTGTGTCCGAATGCCCCTGTGAGTCCAGTGAGGCTCCCAGTAGTGGGATGTCCTCGGAGGCCTTGAGGTTTCTCATATTCTGGAGGTGTGTGGCCAAAGGAATGGACACAGTTTCCCAGGAGAGAGCAGGCACGGTCCTGTGGTATGGCTCCAGAGGACCCAGCCTAGAGGCTGTGTTTGCCAGGGCTGTGGGGACAGATGTCTGAAAAAGCAAACTTGGCTCAGCTAGGGGCCAATGTAATGGCAGGCCTGATCTCTAGTCCGTGAGGGGAGATCCTCTGGAAATCAAAGTAGGGCAAGTGGGAGGCAGTCACTCAGGATTTTGTCTCTGGGTGTTGCGTTTAGAGTGTCCGGTCAGGGTAGGGGTTGTCTCAGAGGCCGAGGAAGAGCCTTCCTCTCAGGGGATTGTCCAAGCTCCCAAGTGTTGGTGTTCATTCTGTGGGAATGAAGAGTACTGTTTTCTGCCACAGGGGACCCCCCAGGAGAGGGACTCTAGAGCACAGCAGTGGGTTCCCTCAACTGGAATACACACCATCTAGTTAGTCCTGGGTGCCTATGGGCATGGCAAGCCACATATGCGGGCTCTTGGTCCAGTCACTGAGAGGCGTTACTTGAATAAGGTACGCACGCTGAGGGTCACAATGTATGTTTGTGCCCATGGCGGCCCTCACGCTTGGGCGTGGCCTCATGGGCCATGCCGTTTTCTCCTACACCGAAGGTTTGACTCACTGCCAGCAGCAAGGTTTCTTGCCATGGGGAAGGAGGGGTTCTGACTTGTGCATCAGGTTCCCCCCTGTGCAGGGATTGGAGATAAGGTCTAGGTTCCGATGACTGAAAACCCAGGTTGGGAATGGGTGGTGGCCTAAGGCAGTGGCGGGTCCAATGTGCTGGGTGTGCAGCCAGCTGTGTCGGTGTCTGTTTGAAGGTCTGGATTCAGGCTATTTGCGACAGAGCATCACTGTTTAAGGTAGCCTATGCAATTGGGGAGTTGCCGAGGGCCAAGCAGTTTGATTTGGGGTTTCTGGGCAGCGCCATAGACAATGTTTTTCTCCTGGGAGTCAGGCACAGAACTTCATTGTGGCCCCAGAATTCCCAGTAGGGAGGGTTTGTGGGCCAGGAGTGTGAGGACGGAAGTCTGAAAACACAAGCTAGTGTGAGGAATGGAGCCAAGGGCAGAGCAGGCCCACTCTGCAGAGGCTGAATCAAAATCTCCTGCATCTGAAGTCAGGCTGAGGATCAGACGTTGGCTGAGGCTGGAGTATGTGTCCATGATGGCACCTTCATGAAGTGGGGGCCTCATGAGGCCAAGGAAGTTTTCCCACGCTGAGTTTGGAGGTTGCCCCAAACCACAAGGTTTCCTTCTGCGGGACATTCGAGTCCTGTTGCATGGCTCCAGGACATACCATATGGAAGGACTGGAGAGCAGGGTTCGAAGGATGGATCCCTGTACAGCATGCCTCGCATTCCCATTGGCTATTAGCGACAAGATATGTTTGATCTGCTGCCTCTGGAACACGCGACCCAGCGGGCTGAGTTGAAATGGCCTCTCCTGAGGATGCGTCATAATGTGCGTTTGGGTCCATGGAGACCTTGGAATGTGCTGGTTGTTCAGTGGCCCTGCGGAACTCTCCTACCTGAAGTGTTTGATACATCCCAGTAAGAAAGCTGCCCATGTGGAGATGAGAGAGGTTTGGTTTGGTGCCTCAGAAAAGCCCCATGTGCTGGTCTACGAAAACAGTCCTCTGAGAACGGAAACATGGAAACCAAAGCTAAGGTTCAGATTAGGGCCTGGGGGCCTGTCCATTTCAACCTTCTGTCTCTGGGGACACTGTCTGAGAGTCTAAGTGGAGATAGTTGCTCCGCTGGTGTCAGAGAGCCCCTCTTAGTCCAGGGTGGCCTATACTATTGATGGCCTCAGGGACCTTGGAGCTTTTCCCTAACCTGTAGGGTTGTGGTCAATGGATTGGGCACACTTTCCTTGGAGAGGGCAGGCACAATCTTTCGCTGTTTGGTCCAGAGGCCCTAGCCTGGATGTTGTGTGGGTCCAGGCTGTGGGCACAGAAGTCGGAATACACAAACTCAGCTTATGAGTGGCGCCTAGGGTATGGCAGGCCGGATGTACAGCCCGAGAGGGAGCTCCTGGGCCTCTGAAACAAGGGCGAGTGGGAGGCGTTCCTTCAGGCTTTTGTCTCTGGATGTTGTGTCCGGGATAGCCGTGGATTGGAGCGGTGGCCTCAGGTACTGTGGACGAGTATCCCTCTCTGGGGATTTGTCCCAGCTCCCAAGAGTTTGGGGTCATTTTGTGGGAAGGGTGGAGTCGTGTTGTCTGGCTCATGGGTCTCTCCAAGAAAGGGATTCCAGAGCAGAGCTCCAGGTACGGGCGGGGCGACTGAAAAATTCAAACCGTGGTGAGGATTGGGTGCATAGGGGCTTGGCAAGCCCCATATGTGGGCTCTTGGTCCAGGCCCTGACAGGCCTTTCTTTGACATGGGGCTCATGCTGAGGGTCACAGTGTGAATTTGTGCCCAAGCAGCACTCAAGTTTGGGCGTGGCATCAGGGGCCATGAAGGTTTCTCCCACCCTGAAGGTGTGACTCCATGCCAAGAGCAAGCTTGACAGCCATGGGGAAGGAGGAGTTCTGTTTTGTGCTTGCTATACCCAGCTGTGTGGAGAATTGATATAATGTCTAGGTTCAGATATCTGAAAACCAAGGTTAGGATGAGGTGACGGCATAAGACCATGTCGTGTCCGAAGTGCTGGGTGTGCGGCCAGCTATCTCCTTGTCTGTCTGGACGTCTGGCTTCAGGCTGTGTCAGGCAGAGCATGAGTGCCCAGAGCAGCCTATCCAGTTCGGGTACCGTCGAGGCCCGAGCAGGTTGATCCTCATCTGGGTTTTCTGGAGAGCCCCACAGGGAAACATTTTTCTTCCGTTGGGCAGACACTGGGCTGGGTTTTGGTTCTGGAGTTCCTAGTCCGGAGGGCTTGTTTGCCAGGAGTGTGAGGAAGGAAGTCTGAAAACACAAGCTAGCGTGTGGTTTGGGACCGAGGGCACGGCAGGCCCACTCTGCAGAGGCTGAATCGAGATCTCCTGCACTGAGGTCATGTCAACTATGAGACGTGCCTCAGGCTAGAGTTCTTGTCCAGCATGGCCTCTTCCTGAAGGGTGTGGGGGCTTCATGAGGCCAGAAAGTTTTGCCTACGATGGGATTTGTGAACTGCTCCAAAACTGAAGGTTACCTTCTGCACGACAGTCGAGTCCTATTGGATGGTTCCAAGCGGCCCCATATGGAAAGACTCGAGAGCAGGTGTCTAAGCATGGATGCCTGGGAACGCCACCTCATATTCCCACTCTTTAGTCAGGACAAGGCAGGCTCAATCTGCGGGCTCCTGGGTGAGCTACCCAGAGGGGAGAGTTGAAAAGGTCTCTCCTGAAGATGAGTCCTACTGTGGCTTGTTGGCCTGGGAGAGCTTGGAATGTGGAGGTGGCTCAGGAACTCTGCGGGATTCTCCAACATGAGGTGTTTGACACGGCTCCAACAAGGAAACTTCCCATGTGGAGACGAGAGGAGTTCTGTTCCGTGCCTCAGGAAAGCCCCATACCCTGTTCTTCAAACCAAAGCCTCTGAGGAGTGACACCTGGAAACCAAAGCAAGAGTTGAGACTACGGCCTAACGGCCTGTCCGGCTCAACCTTCTATCTCTGTTGACATCTGTGTGCATGCATTCATGGATGTAGCTGCTCAGCTTGTGTCCGAATGCCCCTGTGAGTCCAGTGAGGCTCCCAGTAGTGGGATGTCCTCGGAGGCCTTGAGGTTTCTCATATTCTGGAGGTGTTTGGCCAAAGGAATGGACACAGTTTCCCAGGAGAGAGCAGGCACGGTCCTGTGCTATGGCTCCAGAGGACCCAGCCTAGAGGCTGTGTTTGCCAGGGCTGTGGGGACAGATGTCTGAAAAAGCAAATTTGGCTCAGCTAGGGGCCAATGTAATGGCAGGCCTGATCTCTAGTCCGTGAGGGGAGATCCTCTGGAAATCAAAGTAGGGCAAGTGGGAGGCAGTCACTCAGGATTTTGTCTCTGGGTGTTGCGTTTACAGTGTCCGGTCAGGGTAGGGGTTGTCTCAGAGGCCGAGGAAGAGCCTTCCTCTCGGGGGATTGTCCAAGCTCCCAAGTGTTTGTGTTCATTCTGTAGGAATGAAGAGTACTGTTTTCTGCCACAGGGGACCCCCCAGGAGAGGGACTCTAGAGCACAGCAGTGGGTTCCCTCAAATGGAATACACACCATCTAGTTAGTCCTGGGTGCCTATGGGCATGACAAGCCACATATGTGGGCTCTTGGTCCAGTCACTGAGAGGCGTTACTTGAATAAGGTACTCACGCTGAGGGTCACAATGTGAGTTTGTGCCCAAGGCGGCCCTCACGCTTGAGCGTGGCCTCATGGGCCATGCCGTTTTCTCCTACACTGAAGGTTTGACTCACTGCCAGCAGCAAGGTTTCTTGCCAGGGGGAAGGAGGGGTTCTGATTTGTGCATCAGGTTCCCCCCTGTGCAGGGATTGGAGATAAGGTCTAGGTTCCGATGACTGAAAACCCAGGTTGGGAATGGATGGTGGCCTAAGGCAGTGGCGGGTCCAATGTGCTGGGCGTGCAGCCAGCTGTGTCGGTGTCTGTTGGAAGGTCTGGGCTCAGGCTATTTGCGACAGAGCATCACTGTTTAAGGTAGCCTATGCAATTGGGGTGTTGCCGAGGGCCAAGCAGTTTGATCCTCATTTGGGGTTTCTGGGCAGCGCCATAGACAATGTTTTTCTCCTAGGAGGCAGGCACAGTGCTTCATTGTGGCCCCAGAATTCCCAGTAGGGAGGGTTTGTGGGCCAGGAGTGTGAGGACGGAAGTCTAAAAACACAAGCTAGTGTGAGGATTGGAGCCAAGGGCAGAGCAGGCCCACTCTGCAGAGGCTGAATCAAAATCTCCTGCATCTGAAGTCAGGCTGAGGATCAGACGTTGGCTGAGGCTGGAGTATGTGTCCATGATGGCACCTTCATGAAGTGGGGGCCTCATGAGGCCAAGGAAGTTTTCCCACGCTGAGTTTGGAGGTTGCCCCAAACCACAAGGTTTCCTTCTGCGGGACATTCGAGTCCTGTTGCATGGCTCCAGGACATACCATATGGAAGGACTGGAGAGCAGGGTTTGAAGGATGGATCCTTGTACAGCATGCCTCGCATTCCCATTGGCTATTAGCGACAAGATATGTTTGATCTGCTGCCTCTGGAACACGCGACCCAGGGGGCTGAGTTGAAATGGCCTCTCCTGAGGATGCGTCATAATGTGCCTTTGGGTCCATGGAGACCTTGGAATGTGCTGGTTGTTCAGTGGCCCTGCGGAACTCTCCTACCTGAAGTGTTTGATACATCCCAGTAAGAAAGCTGCCCATGTGGAGATGAGAGAGGTTTGGTTTGGTGCCTCAGAAAAGCCCCATGTGCTGGTCTACGAAAACAGTCCTCTGAGAACGGAAACATGGAAACCAAAGCTAAGGTTCAGATTAGGGCCTGGGGGCCTGTCCATTTCAACCTTCTGTCTCTGGGGACACTGTCTGAGAGTCTAAGTGGAGATAGTTGCTCCGCTGGTGTCAGAGAGCCCCTCTTAGTCCAGGGTGGCCTATACTATTGATGGCCTCAGGGACCTTGGAGCTTTTCCCTAACCTGTAGGGTTGTGGTCAATGGATTGGGCACACTTTCCTTGGAGAGGGCAGGCACAATCTTTCGCTGTTTGGTCCAGAGGCCCTAGCCTGGATGTTGTGTGGGTCCAGGCTGTGGGCACAGAAGTCTGAATACACAAACTCAGCTTATGAGTGGCGCCTAGGGTATGTCCGGCCGGATGTACAGCCCGAGAGGGAGCTCCTGGGCCTCTGAAACAAGGGCGAGTGGGAGGCGTTCCTTCAGGCTTTTGTCTCTGGATGTTGTGTCCGGGATAGCCGTGGATTGGAGCGGTGGCCTCAGGTACTGTGGACGAGTATCCCTCTCTGGGGATTTGTCCCAGCTCCCAAGAGTTTGGGGTCATTTTGTGGGAAGGGTGGAGTCGTGTTGTCTGGCTCATGGGTCTCTCCAAGAAAGGGATTCCAGAGCAGAGCTCCAGGTACGGGCGGGGCGACTGAAAAATTCAAACCGTGGTGAGGATTGGGTGCATAGGGGCTTGGCAAACCCCATATGTGGGCTCTTGGTCCAGGCCCTGACAGGCCTTTCTTTGACATGGGGCTCATGCTGAGGGTCACAGTGTGAATTTGTGCCCAAGCAGCACTCAAGTTTGGGCGTGGCATCAGGGGCCATGAAGGTTTCTCCCACCCTGAAGGTGTGACTCCATGCCAAGAGCAAGCTTGACAGCCATGGGGAAGGAGGAGTTCTGTTTTGTGCTTGCTATACCCAGCTGTGTGGAGAATTGATATAATGTCTAGGTTCAGATATCTGAAAACCAAGGTTAGGATGAGGTGACGGCATAAGACCATGGCGTGTCCGAAGTGCTGGGTGTGCGGCCAGCTGTCTCCTTGTCTGTCTGGACGTCTGGCTTCAGGCTGTGTCAGGCAGAGCATGAGTGCCCAGAGCAGCCTATCCAGTTCGGGTACCGTCGAGGCCCGAGCAGGTTGATCCTCATCTGGGTTTTCTGGAGAGCCCCACAGGGAAACGTTTTTCTTCCGTTGGGCAGACACTGGGCTGGGTTTTGGTTCTGGAGTTCCTAGTCCGGAGGGCTTGTTTGCCAGGAGTGTGAGGAAGGAAGTCTGAAAACACAAGCTAGCGTGAGGTTTGGGACCGAGGGCACGGCAGGCCCACTCTGCAGAGGCTGAATCGAGATCTCCTGCACTGAGGTCATGTCAACCATGAGACGTGCCTCAGGCTAGAGTTCTTGTCCAGCATGGCCTCTTCCCGAAGGGTGTGGGGGCTTCATGAGGCCAGAAAGTTTTGCCTACGATGGGATTTGTGAACTGCTCCAAAACTGAAGGTTACCTTCTGCACGACAGTCGAGTCCTATTGGATGGTTCCAAGAGGCCCCATATGGAAAGACTCGAGAGCAGGTGTCTAAGCTTGGATGCCTGGGAACGCCACCTCATATTCCCACTCTTTAGTCAGGACAAGGCAGGCTCAATCTGCGGGCTCCTCTGTGAGCTACCCAGAGGGGAGAGTTGAAATGGACTCTCCTGAAGATGAGTCCTACTGTGGCTTGGTGGCCTGGGAGACCTTGGAATGTGGAGGTGGCTCAGGGACTCTGCAGGATTCTCCAACATGAGGTGTTTGACACGGCTCCAACAAGGCAATTTCCCGTGTGGAGACGAGAGGAGTTCTGTTCCATGCCTCAGGAAAGCCCCATACCCTGTTCTTCGAACCAAAGCCTCTGAGGAGTGACACTTGGAAACCAAAGCAAGAGTTGAGACTACGGCCTAAAGGCCTGTCCGGCTCAACCTTCTATCTCTGTTGACATCTGTGTGCATGCATTCATGGATGTAGCTGCTCAGTTTGTGTCCGAATGCCCCTGTGAGTCCAGTGAGGCTCCCAGTAGTGGGATGTCCTCGGAGGCCTTGAGGTTTCTCATATTCTGGAGGTGTGTGGCCAAAGGAATGGACACAGTTTCCCAGGAGAGAGCAGGCACGGTCCTGTGGTATGGCTCCAGAGTACCCAGCCTAGAGGCTGTGTTTGCCAGGGCTGTGGGGACAGATGTCTGAAAAAGCAAACTTGGCTCAGCTAGGGGCCAATGTAATGGCAGGCCTGATCTCTAGTCCGTGAGGGGAGATCCTCTGGAAATCAAAGTAGGGCAAGTGGGAGGCAGTCACTCAGGATTTTGTCTCTGGGTGTTGCGTTTAGAGTGTCCGGTCAGGGTAGGGGTTGTCTCAGAGGCCGAGGAAGAGCCTTCCTCTCAGGGGATTGTCCAAGCTCCCAAGTGTTGGTGTTCATTCTGTGGGAATGAAGAGTACTGTTTTCTGCCACAGGGGACCCCCCAGGAGAGGGACTCTAGAGCACAGCAGTGGGTTCCCTCAACTGGAATACACACCATCTAGTTAGTCCTGGGTGCCTATGGGCATGGCAAGCCACATATGCGGGCTCTTGGTCCAGTCACTGAGAGGCGTTACTTGAATAAGGTACGCACGCTGAGGGTCACAATGTATGTTTGTGCCCATGGCGGCCCTCACGCTTGGGCGTGGCCTCATGGGCCATGCCGTTTTCTCCTACACCGAAGGTTTGACTCACTGCCAGCAGCAAGGTTTCTTGCCATGGGGAAGGAGGGGTTCTGACTTGTGCATCAGGTTCCCCCCTGTGCAGGGATTGGAGATAAGGTCTAGGTTCCGATGACTGAAAACCCAGGTTGGGAATGGATGGTGGCCTAAGGCAGTGGCGGGTCCAATGTGCTGGGTGTGCAGCCAGCTGTGTCGGTGTCTGTTTGAAGGTCTGGATTCAGGCTATTTGCGACAGAGCATCACTGTTTAAGGTAGCCTATGCAATTGGGGAGTTGCCGAGGGCCAAGCAGTTTGATTTGGGGTTTCTGGGCAGCGCCATAGACAATGTTTTTCTCCTGGGAGTCAGGCACAGAACTTCATTGTGGCCCCAGAATTCCCAGTAGGGAGGGTTTGTGGGCCAGGAGTGTGAGGACGGAAGTCTGAAAACACAAGCTAGTGTGAGGAATGGAGCCAAGGGCAGAGCAGGCCCACTCTGCAGAGGCTGAATCAAAATCTCCTGCATCTGAAGTCAGGCTGAGGATCAGACGTTGGCTGAGGCTGGAGTATGTGTCCATGATGGCACCTTCATGAAGTGGGGGCCTCATGAGGCCAAGGAAGTTTTCCCACGCTGAGTTTGGAGGTTGCCCCAAACCACAAGGTTTCCTTCTGCGGGACATTCGAGTCCTGTTGCATGGCTCCAGGACATACCATATGGAAGGACTGGAGAGCAGGGTTCGAAGGATGGATCCCTGTACAGCATGCCTCGCATTCCCATTGGCTATTAGCGACAAGATATGTTTGATCTGCTGCCTCTGGAACACGCGACCCAGCGGGCTGAGTTGAAATGGCCTCTCCTGAGGATGCGTCATAATGTGCGTTTGGGTCCATGGAGACCTTGGAATGTGCTGGTTGTTCAGTGGCCCTGCGGAACTCTCCTACCTGAAGTGTTTGATACATCCCAGTAAGAAAGCTGCCCATGTGGAGATGAGAGAGGTTTGGTTTGGTGCCTCAGAAAAGCCCCATGTGCTGGTCTACGAAAACAGTCCTCTGAGAACGGAAACATGGAAACCAAAGCTAAGGTTCAGATTAGGGCCTGGGGGCCTGTCCATTTCAACCTTCTGTCTCTGGGGACACTGTCTGAGAGTCTAAGTGGAGATAGTTGCTCCGCTGGTGTCAGAGAGCCCCTCTTAGTCCAGGGTGGCCTATACTATTGATGGCCTCAGGGACCTTGGAGCTTTTCCCTAACCTGTAGGGTTGTGGTCAATGGATTGGGCACACTTTCCTTGGAGAGGGCAGGCACAATCTTTCGCTGTTTGGTCCAGAGGCCCTAGCCTGGATGTTGTGTGGGTCCAGGCTGTGGGCACAGAAGTCGGAATACACAAACTCAGCTTATGAGTGGCGCCTAGGGTATGGCAGGCCGGATGTACAGCCCGAGAGGGAGCTCCTGGGCCTCTGAAACAAGGGCGAGTGGGAGGCGTTCCTTCAGGCTTTTGTCTCTGGATGTTGTGTCCGGGATAGCCGTGGATTGGAGCGGTGGCCTCAGGTACTGTGGACGAGTATCCCTCTCTGGGGATTTGTCCCAGCTCCCAAGAGTTTGGGGTCATTTTGTGGGAAGGGTGGAGTCGTGTTGTCTGGCTCATGGGTCTCTCCAAGAAAGGGATTCCAGAGCAGAGCTCCAGGTACGGGCGGGGCGACTGAAAAATTCAAACCGTGGTGAGGATTGGGTGCATAGGGGCTTGGCAAGCCCCATATGTGGGCTCTTGGTCCAGGCCCTGACAGGCCTTTCTTTGACATGGGGCTCATGCTGAGGGTCACAGTGTGAATTTGTGCCCAAGCAGCACTCAAGTTTGGGCGTGGCATCAGGGGCCATGAAGGTTTCTCCCACCCTGAAGGTGTGACTCCATGCCAAGAGCAAGCTTGACAGCCATGGGGAAGGAGGAGTTCTGTTTTGTGCTTGCTATACCCAGCTGTGTGGAGAATTGATATAATGTCTAGGTTCAGATATCTGAAAACCAAGGTTAGGATGAGGTGACGGCATAAGACCATGGCGTGTCCGAAGTGCTGGGTGTGCGGCCAGCTATCTCCTTGTCTGTCTGGACGTCTGGCTTCAGGCTGTGTCAGGCAGAGCATGAGTGCCCAGAGCAGCCTATCCAGTTCGGGTACCGTCGAGGCCCGAGCAGGTTGATCCTCATCTGGGTTTTCTGGAGAGCCCCACAGGGAAACGTTTTTCTTCCGTTGGGCAGACACTGGGCTGGGTTTTGGTTCTGGAGTTCCTAGTCCGGAGGGCTTGTTTGCCAGGAGTGTGAGGAAGGAAGTCTGAAAACACAAGCTAGCGTGTGGTTTGGGGCCGAGGGCACGGCAGGCCCACTCTGCAGAGGCTGAATCGAGATCTCCTGCACTGAGGTCATGTCAACTATGAGACGTGCCTCAGGCTAGAGTTCTTGTCAAGCATGGCCTCTTCCTGAAGGGTGTGGGGGCTTCATGAGGCCAGAAAGTTTTGCCTACGATGGGATTTGTGAACTGCTCCAAAACTGAAGGTTACCTTCTGCACGACAGTCGAGTCCTATTGGATGGTTCCAAGCGGCCCCATATGGAAAGACTCGAGAGCAGGTGTCTAAGCATGGATGCCTGGGAACGCCACCTCATATTCCCACTCTTTAGTCAGGACAAGGCAGGCTCAATCTGCGGGCTCCTGGGTGAGCTACCCAGAGGGGAGAGTTGAAAAGGTCTCTCCTGAAGATGAGTCCTACTGTGGCTTGTTGGCCTGGGAGAGCTTGGAATGTGGAGGTGGCTCAGGAACTCTGCGGGATTCTCCAACATGAGGTGTTTGACACGGCTCCAACAAGGAAACTTCCCATGTGGAGACGAGAGGAGTTCTGTTCCGTGCCTCAGGAAAGCCCCATACCCTGTTCTTCAAACCAAAGCCTCTGAGGAGTGACACCTGGAAACCAAAGCAAGAGTTGAGACTACGGCCTAACGGCCTGTCCGGCTCAACCTTCTATCTCTGTTGACATCTGTGTGCATGCATTCATGGATGTAGCTGCTCAGCTTGTGTCCGAATGCCCCTGTGAGTCCAGTGAGGCTCCCAGTAGTGGGATGTCCTCGGAGGCCTTGAGGTTTCTCATATTCTGGAGGTGTTTGGCCAAAGGAATGGACACAGTTTCCCAGGAGAGAGCAGGCACGGTCCTGTGCTATGGCTCCAGAGGACCCAGCCTAGAGGCTGTGTTTGCCAGGGCTGTGGGGACAGATGTCTGAAAAAGCAAATTTGGCTCAGCTAGGGGCCAATGTAATGGCAGGCCTGATCTCTAGTCCGTGAGGGGAGATCCTCTGGAAATCAAAGTAGGGCAAGTGGGAGGCAGTCACTCAGGATTTTGTCTCTGGGTGTTGCGTTTACAGTGTCCGGTCAGGGTAGGGGTTGTCTCAGAGGCCGAGGAAGAGCCTTCCTCTCGGGGGATTGTCCAAGCTCCCAAGTGTTTGTGTTCATTCTGTAGGAATGAAGAGTACTGTTTTCTGCCACAGGGGACCCCCCAGGAGAGGGACTCTAGAGCACAGCAGTGGGTTCCCTCAAATGGAATACACACCATCTAGTTAGTCCTGGGTGCCTATGGGCATGACAAGCCACATATGTGGGCTCTTGGTCCAGTCACTGAGAGGCGTTACTTGAATAAGGTACTCACGCTGAGGGTCACAATGTGAGTTTGTGCCCAAGGCGGCCCTCACGCTTGAGCGTGGCCTCATGGGCCATGCCGTTTTCTCCTACACTGAAGGTTTGACTCACTGCCAGCAGCAAGGTTTCTTGCCAGGGGGAAGGAGGGGTTCTGATTTGTGCATCAGGTTCCCCCCTGTGCAGGGATTGGAGATAAGGTCTAGGTTCCGATGACTGAAAACCCAGGTTGGGAATGGATGGTGGCCTAAGGCAGTGGCGGGTCCAATGTGCTGGGCGTGCAGCCAGCTGTGTCGGTGTCTGTTGGAAGGTCTGGGCTCAGGCTATTTGCGACAGAGCATCACTGTTTAAGGTAGCCTATGCAATTGGGGTGTTGCCGAGGGCCAAGCAGTTTGATCCTCATTTGGGGTTTCTGGGCAGCGCCATAGACAATGTTTTTCTCCTAGGAGGCAGGCACAGTGCTTCATTGTGGCCCCAGAATTCCCAGTAGGGAGGGTTTGTGGGCCAGGAGTGTGAGGACGGAAGTCTAAAAACACAAGCTAGTGTGAGGATTGGAGCCAAGGGCAGAGCAGGCCCACTCTGCAGAGGCTGAATCAAAATCTCCTGCATCTGAAGTCAGGCTGAGGATCAGACGTTGGCTGAGGCTGGAGTATGTGTCCATGATGGCACCTTCATGAAGTGGGGGCCTCATGAGGCCAAGGAAGTTTTCCCACGCTGAGTTTGGAGGTTGCCCCAAACCACAAGGTTTCCTTCTGCGGGACATTCGAGTCCTGTTGCATGGCTCCAGGACATACCATATGGAAGGACTGGAGAGCAGGGTTTGAAGGATGGATCCTTGTACAGCATGCCTCGCATTCCCATTGGCTATTAGCGACAAGATATGTTTGATCTGCTGCCTCTGGAACACGCGACCCAGGGGGCTGAGTTGAAATGGCCTCTCCTGAGGATGCGTCATAATGTGCCTTTGGGTCCATGGAGACCTTGGAATGTGCTGGTTGTTCAGTGGCCCTGCGGAACTCTCCTACCTGAAGTGTTTGATACATCCCAGTAAGAAAGCTGCCCATGTGGAGATGAGAGAGGTTTGGTTTGGTGCCTCAGAAAAGCCCCATGTGCTGGTCTACGAAAACAGTCCTCTGAGAACGGAAACATGGAAACCAAAGCTAAGGTTCAGATTAGGGCCTGGGGGCCTGTCCATTTCAACCTTCTGTCTCTGGGGACACTGTCTGAGAGTCTAAGTGGAGATAGTTGCTCCGCTGGTGTCAGAGAGCCCCTCTTAGTCCAGGGTGGCCTATACTATTGATGGCCTCAGGGACCTTGGAGCTTTTCCCTAACCTGTAGGGTTGTGGTCAATGGATTGGGCACACTTTCCTTGGAGAGGGCAGGCACAATCTTTCGCTGTTTGGTCCAGAGGCCCTAGCCTGGATGTTGTGTGGGTCCAGGCTGTGGGCACAGAAGTCGGAATACACAAACTCAGCTTATGAGTGGCGCCTAGGGTATGGCAGGCCGGATGTACAGCCCGAGAGGGAGCTCCTGGGCCTCTGAAACAAGGGCGAGTGGGAGGCGTTCCTTCAGGCTTTTGTCTCTGGATGTTGTGTCCGGGATAGCCGTGGATTGGAGCGGTGGCCTCAGGTACTGTGGACGAGTATCCCTCTCTGGGGATTTGTCCCAGCTCCCAAGAGTTTGGGGTCATTTTGTGGGAAGGGTGGAGTCGTGTTGTCTGGCTCATGGGTCTCTCCAAGAAAGGGATTCCAGAGCAGAGCTCCAGGTACGGGCGGGGCGACTGAAAAATTCAAACCGTGGTGAGGATTGGGTGCATAGGGGCTTGGCAAGCCCCATATGTGGGCTCTTGGTCCAGGCCCTGACAGGCCTTTCTTTGACATGGGGCTCATGCTGAGGGTCACAGTGTGAATTTGTGCCCAAGCAGCACTCAAGTTTGGGCGTGGCATCAGGGGCCATGAAGGTTTCTCCCACCCTGAAGGTGTGACTGCATGCGAGGGTAAGCTTGAAAGCCATGGGGAAGGAGGAGTTCTGTTTTGTGCTTGCTATACCCAGCTGTGTGGAGAATTGATATAATGTCTAGGTTCAGATATCTGAAAACCAAGGTTAGGATGAGGTGACGGCATAAGTCCATGGCGTTACCGAAGTGCTGGGTGTGCGGCCAGCTGTCTCCTTGTCTGTCTGGACGTCTGGCTTCAGGCTGTGTCAGGCAGAGCATGAGTGCCCAGAGCAGCCTATCCAGTTCGGGTACCGTCGAGGCCCGAGCAGGTTGATCCTCATCTGGGTTTTCTGGAGAGCCCCACAGGGAAACGTTTTTCTTCCGTTGGGCAGACACTGGGCTGGGTTTTGGTTCTGGAGTTCCTAGTCCGGAGGGCTTGTTTGCCAGGAGTGTGAGGAAGGAAGTCTGAAAACACAAGCTAGCGTGTGGTTTGGGACCGAGGGCACGGCAGGCCCACTCTGCAGAGGCTGAATCGAGATCTCCTGCACTGAGGTCATGTCAACTATGAGACGTGCCTCAGGCTAGAGTTCTTGTCAAGCATGGCCTCTTCCTGAAGGGTGTGGGGGCTTCATGAGGCCAGAAAGTTTTGCCTACGATGGGATTTGTGAACTGCTCCAAAACTGAAGGTTACCTTCTGCACGACAGTCGAGTCCTATTGGATGGTTCCAAGCGGCCCCATATGGAAAGACTCGAGAGCAGGTGTCTAAGCATGGATGCCTGGGAACGCCACCTCATATTCCCACTCTTTAGTCAGGACAAGGCAGGCTCAATCTGCGGGCTCCTGGGTGAGCTACCCAGAGGGGAGAGTTGAAAAGGTCTCTCCTGAAGATGAGTCCTACTGTGGCTTGTTGGCCTGGGAGAGCTTGGAATGTGGAGGTGGCTCAGGAACTCTGCGGGATTCTCCAACATGAGGTGTTTGACACGGCTCCAACAAGGAAACTTCCCATGTGGAGACGAGAGGAGTTCTGTTCCGTGCCTCAGGAAAGCCCCATACCCTGTTCTTCAAACCAAAGCCTCTGAGGAGTGACACCTGGAAACCAAAGCAAGAGTTGAGACTACGGCCTAACGGCCTGTCCGGCTCAACCTTCTATCTCTGTTGACATCTGTGTGCATGCATTCATGGATGTAGCTGCTCAGCTTGTGTCCGAATGCCCCTGTGAGTCCAGTGAGGCTCCCAGTAGTGGGATGTCCTCGGAGGCCTTGAGGTTTCTCATATTCTGGAGGTGTTTGGCCAAAGGAATGGACACAGTTTCCCAGGAGAGAGCAGGCACGGTCCTGTGCTATGGCTCCAGAGGACCCAGCCTAGAGGCTGTGTTTGCCAGGGCTGTGGGGACAGATGTCTGAAAAAGCAAATTTGGCTCAGCTAGGGGCCAATGTAATGGCAGGCCTGATCTCTAGTCCGTGAGGGGAGATCCTCTGGAAATCAAAGTAGGGCAAGTGGGAGGCAGTCACTCAGGATTTTGTCTCTGGGTGTTGCGTTTACAGTGTCCGGTCAGGGTAGGGGTTGTCTCAGAGGCCGAGGAAGAGCCTTCCTCTCGGGGGATTGTCCAAGCTCCCAAGTGTTTGTGTTCATTCTGTAGGAATGAAGAGTACTGTTTTCTGCCACAGGGGACCCCCCAGGAGAGGGACTCTAGAGCACAGCAGTGGGTTCCCTCAAATGGAATACACACCATCTAGTTAGTCCTGGGTGCCTATGGGCATGACAAGCCACATATGTGGGCTCTTGGTCCAGTCACTGAGAGGCGTTACTTGAATAAGGTACTCACGCTGAGGGTCACAATGTGAGTTTGTGCCCAAGGCGGCCCTCACGCTTGAGCGTGGCCTCATGGGCCATGCCGTTTTCTCCTACACTGAAGGTTTGACTCACTGCCAGCAGCAAGGTTTCTTGCCAGGGGGAAGGAGGGGTTCTGATTTGTGCATCAGGTTCCCCCCTGTGCAGGGATTGGAGATAAGGTCTAGGTTCCGATGACTGAAAACCCAGGTTGGGAATGGATGGTGGCCTAAGGCAGTGGCGGGTCCAATGTGCTGGGCGTGCAGCCAGCTGTGTCGGTGTCTGTTGGAAGGTCTGGGCTCAGGCTATTTGCGACAGAGCATCACTGTTTAAGGTAGCCTATGCAATTGGGGTGTTGCCGAGGGCCAAGCAGTTTGATCCTCATTTGGGGTTTCTGGGCAGCGCCATAGACAATGTTTTTCTCCTAGGAGGCAGGCACAGTGCTTCATTGTGGCCCCAGAATTCCCAGTAGGGAGGGTTTGTGGGCCAGGAGTGTGAGGACGGAAGTCTAAAAACACAAGCTAGTGTGAGGATTGGAGCCAAGGGCAGAGCAGGCCCACTCTGCAGAGGCTGAATCAAAATCTCCTGCATCTGAAGTCAGGCTGAGGATCAGACGTTGGCTGAGGCTGGAGTATGTGTCCATGATGGCACCTTCATGAAGTGGGGGCCTCATGAGGCCAAGGAAGTTTTCCCACGCTGAGTTTGGAGGTTGCCCCAAACCACAAGGTTTCCTTCTGCGGGACATTCGAGTCCTGTTGCATGGCTCCAGGACATACCATATGGAAGGACTGGAGAGCAGGGTTTGAAGGATGGATCCTTGTACAGCATGCCTCGCATTCCCATTGGCTATTAGCGACAAGATATGTTTGATCTGCTGCCTCTGGAACACGCGACCCAGGGGGCTGAGTTGAAATGGCCTCTCCTGAGGATGCGTCATAATGTGCCTTTGGGTCCATGGAGACCTTGGAATGTGCTGGTTGTTCAGTGGCCCAGCGGAACTCTCCTACCTGAAGTGTTTGATACATCCCAGTAAGAAAGCTGCCCATGTGGAGATGAGAGAGGTTTGGTTTGGTGCCTCAGAAAAGCCCCATGTGCTGGTCTACGAAAACAGTCCTCTGAGAACGGAAACATGGAAACCAAAGCTAAGGTTCAGATTAGGGCCTGGGGGCCTGTCCATTTCAACCTTCTGTCTCTGGGGACACTGTCTGAGAGTCTAAGTGGAGATAGTTGCTCCGCTGGTGTCAGAGAGCCCCTCTTAGTCCAGGGTGGCCTATACTATTGATGGCCTCAGGGACCTTGGAGCTTTTCCCTAACCTGTAGGGTTGTGGTCAATGGATTGGGCACACTTTCCTTGGAGAGGGCAGGCACAATCTTTCGCTGTTTGGTCCAGAGGCCCTAGCCTGGATGTTGTGTGGGTCCAGGCTGTGGGCACAGAAGTCGGAATACACAAACTCAGCTTATGAGTGGCGCCTAGGGTATGGCAGGCCGGATGTACAGCCCGAGAGGGAGCTCCTGGGCCTCTGAAACAAGGGCGAGTGGGAGGCGTTCCTTCAGGCTTTTGTCTCTGGATGTTGTGTCCGGGATAGCCGTGGATTGGAGCGGTGGCCTCAGGTACTGTGGACGAGTATCCCTCTCTGGGGATTTGTCCCAGCTCCCAAGAGTTTGGGGTCATTTTGTGGGAAGGGTGGAGTCGTGTTGTCTGGCTCATGGGTCTCTCCAAGAAAGGGATTCCAGAGCAGAGCTCCAGGTACGGGCGGGGCGACTGAAAAATTCAAACCGTGGTGAGGATTGGGTGCATAGGGGCTTGGCAAGCCCCATATGTGGGCTCTTGGTCCAGGCCCTGACAGGCCTTTCTTTGACATGGGGCTCATGCTGAGGGTCACAGTGTGAATTTGTGCCCAAGCAGCACTCAAGTTTGGGCGTGGCATCAGGGGCCATGAAGGTTTCTCCCACCCTGAAGGTGTGACTGCATGCGAGGGTAAGCTTGAAAGCCATGGGGAAGGAGGAGTTCTGTTTTGTGCTTGCTATACCCAGCTGTGTGGAGAATTGATATAATGTCTAGGTTCAGATATCTGAAAACCAAGGTTAGGATGAGGTGACGGCATAAGTCCATGGCGTTACCGAAGTGCTGGGTGTGCGGCCAGCTGTCTCCTTGTCTGTCTGGACGTCTGGCTTCAGGCTGTGTCAGGCAGAGCATGAGTGCCCAGAGCAGCCTATCCAGTTCGGGTACCGTCGAGGCCCGAGCAGGTTGATCCTCATCTGGGTTTTCTGGAGAGCCCCACAGGGAAACGTTTTTCTTCCGTTGGGCAGACACTGGGCTGGGTTTTGGTTCTGGAGTTCCTAGTCCGGAGGGCTTGTTTGCCAGGAGTGTGAGGAAGGAAGTCTGAAAACACAAGCTAGCGTGTGGTTTGGGACCGAGGGCACGGCAGGCCCACTCTGCAGAGGCTGAATCGAGATCTCCTGCACTGAGGTCATGTCAACTATGAGACGTGCCTCAGGCTAGAGTTCTTGTCAAGCATGGCCTCTTCCTGAAGGGTGTGGGGGCTTCATGAGGCCAGAAAGTTTTGCCTACGATGGGATTTGTGAACTGCTCCAAAACTGAAGGTTACCTTCTGCACGACAGTCGAGTCCTATTGGATGGTTCCAAGCGGCCCCATATGGAAAGACTCGAGAGCAGGTGTCTAAGCATGGATGCCTGGGAACGCCACCTCATATTCCCACTCTTTAGTCAGGACAAGGCAGGCTCAATCTGCGGGCTCCTGGGTGAGCTACCCAGAGGGGAGAGTTGAAAAGGTCTCTCCTGAAGATGAGTCCTACTGTGGCTTGTTGGCCTGGGAGAGCTTGGAATGTGGAGGTGGCTCAGGAACTCTGCGGGATTCTCCAACATGAGGTGTTTGACACGGCTCCAACAAGGAAACTTCCCATGTGGAGACGAGAGGAGTTCTGTTCCGTGCCTCAGGAAAGCCCCATACCCTGTTCTTCAAACCAAAGCCTCTGAGGAGTGACACCTGGAAACCAAAGCAAGAGTTGAGACTACGGCCTAACGGCCTGTCCGGCTCAACCTTCTATCTCTGTTGACATCTGTGTGCATGCATTCATGGATGTAGCTGCTCAGCTTGTGTCCGAATGCCCCTGTGAGTCCAGTGAGGCTCCCAGTAGTGGGATGTCCTCGGAGGCCTTGAGGTTTCTCATATTCTGGAGGTGTTTGGCCAAAGGAATGGACACAGTTTCCCAGGAGAGAGCAGGCACGGTCCTGTGCTATGGCTCCAGAGGACCCAGCCTAGAGGCTGTGTTTGCCAGGGCTGTGGGGACAGATGTCTGAAAAAGCAAATTTGGCTCAGCTAGGGGCCAATGTAATGGCAGGCCTGATCTCTAGTCCGTGAGGGGAGATCCTCTGGAAATCAAAGTAGGGCAAGTGGGAGGCAGTCACTCAGGATTTTGTCTCTGGGTGTTGCGTTTACAGTGTCCGGTCAGGGTAGGGGTTGTCTCAGAGGCCGAGGAAGAGCCTTCCTCTCGGGGGATTGTCCAAGCTCCCAAGTGTTTGTGTTCATTCTGTAGGAATGAAGAGTACTGTTTTCTGCCACAGGGGACCCCCCAGGAGAGGGACTCTAGAGCACAGCAGTGGGTTCCCTCAAATGGAATACACACCATCTAGTTAGTCCTGGGTGCCTATGGGCTTGACAAGCCACATATGTGGGCTCTTGGTCCAGTCACTGAGAGGCGTTACTTGAATAAGGTACTCACGCTGAGGGTCACAATGTGAGTTTGTGCCCAAGGCGGCCCTCACGCTTGAGCGTGGCCTCATGGGCCATGCCGTTTTCTCCTACACTGAAGGTTTGACTCACTGCCAGCAGCAAGGTTTCTTGCCAGGGGGAAGGAGGGGTTCTGATTTGTGCATCAGGTTCCCCCCTGTGCAGGGATTGGAGATAAGGTCTAGGTTCCGATGACTGAAAACCCAGGTTGGGAATGGATGGTGGCCTAAGGCAGTGGCGGGTCCAATGTGCTGGGTGTGCAGCCAGCTGTGTCGGTGTCTGTTGGAAGGTCTGGGCTCAGGCTATTTGCGACAGAGCATCACTGTTTAAGGTAGCCTATGCAATTGGGGTGTTGCCGAGGGCCAAGCAGTTTGATCCTCATTTGGGGTTTCTGGGCAGCGCCATAGACAAGGTTTTTCTCCTGGGAGGCAGGCACAGTGCTTCATTGTGGCCCCAGAATTCCCAGTAGGGAGGGTTTGTGGGCCAGGAGTGTGAGGACGGAAGTCTAAAAACACAAGCTAGTGTGAGGATTGGAGCCAAGGGCAGAGCAGGCCCACTCTGCAGAGGCTGAATCAAAATCTCCTGCATCTGAAGTCAGGCTGAGGATCAGACGTTGGCTGAGGCTGGAGTATGTGTCCATGATGGCACCTTCATGAAGTGGGGGCCTCATGAGGCCAAGGAAGTTTTCCCACGCTGAGTTTGCATGTTGCCGCAAACCACAAGGTTTCCTTCTGCGGGACATTCGAGTCCTGTTGCATGGCTCCAGGACATACCATATGGAAGGACTGGAGAGCAGGGTTTGAAGGATGGATCCTTGTACAGCATGCCTCGCATTCCCATTGGCTATTAGCGACAAGATATGTTTGATCTGCTGCCTCTGGAACACGCGACCCAGGGGGCTGAGTTGAAATGGCCTCTCCTGAGGATGCGTCATAATGTGCCTTTGGGTCCATGGAGACCTTGGAATGTGCTGGTTGTTCAGTGGCCCTGCGGAACTCTCCTACCTGAAGTGTTTGATACATCCCAGTAAGAAAGCTGCCCATGTGGAGATGAGAGAGGTTTGGTTTGGTGCCTCAGAAAAGCCCCATGTGCTGGTCTACGAAAACAGTCCTCTGAGAACGGAAACATGGAAACCAAAGCTAAGGTTCAGATTAGGGCCTGGGGGCCTGTCCATTTCAACCTTCTGTCTCTGGGGACACTGTCTGAGAGTCTAAGTGGAGATAGTTGCTCCGCTGGTGTCAGAGAGCCCCTCTTAGTCCAGGGTGGCCTATACTATTGATGGCCTCAGGGACCTTGGAGCTTTTCCCTAACCTGTAGGGTTGTGGTCAATGGATTGGGCACACTTTCCTTGGAGAGGGCAGGCACAATCTTTCGCTGTTTGGTCCAGAGGCCCTAGCCTGGATGTTGTGTGGGTCCAGGCTGTGGGCACAGAAGTCGGAATACACAAACTCAGCTTATGAGTGGCGCCTAGGGTATGGCAGGCCGGATGTACAGCCCGAGAGGGAGCTCCTGGGCCTCTGAAACAAGGGCGAGTGGGAGGCGTTCCTTCAGGCTTTTGTCTCTGGATGTTGTGTCCGGGATAGCCGTGGATTGGAGCGGTGGCCTCAGGTACTGTGGACGAGTATCCCTCTCTGGGGATTTGTCCCAGCTCCCAAGAGTTTGGGGTCATTTTGTGGGAAGGGTGGAGTCGTGTTGTCTGGCTCATGGGTCTCTCCAAGAAAGGGATTCCAGAGCAGAGCTCCAGGTACGGGCGGGGCGACTGAAAAATTCAAACCGTGGTGAGGATTGGGTGCATAGGGGCTTGGCAAGCCCCATATGTGGGCTCTTGGTCCAGGCCCTGACAGGCCTTTCTTTGACATGGGGCTCATGCTGAGGGTCACAGTGTGAATTTGTGCCCAAGCAGCACTCAAGTTTGGGCGTGGCATCAGGGGCCATGAAGGTTTCTCCCACCCTGAAGGTGTGACTGCATGCGAGGGTAAGCTTGAAAGCCATGGGGAAGGAGGAGTTCTGTTTTGTGCTTGCTATACCCAGCTGTGTGGAGAATTGATATAATGTCTAGGTTCAGATATCTGAAAACCAAGGTTAGGATGAGGTGACGGCATAAGTCCATGGCGTTACCGAAGTGCTGGGTGTGCGGCCAGCTGTCTCCTTGTCTGTCTGGACGTCTGGCTTCAGGCTGTGTCAGGCAGAGCATGAGTGCCCAGAGCAGCCTATCCAGTTCGGGTACCGTCGAGGCCCGAGCAGGTTGATCCTCATCTGGGTTTTCTGGAGAGCCCCACAGGGAAACGTTTTTCTTCCGTTGGGCAGACACTGGGCTGGGTTTTGGTTCTGGAGTTCCTAGTCCGGAGGGCTTGTTTGCCAGGAGTGTGAGGAAGGAAGTCTGAAAACACAAGCTAGCGTGTGGTTTGGGACCGAGGGCACGGCAGGCCCACTCTGCAGAGGCTGAATCGAGATCTCCTGCACTGAGGTCATGTCAACTATGAGACGTGCCTCAGGCTAGAGTTCTTGTCCAGCATGGCCTCTTCCTGAAGGGTGTGGGGGCTTCATGAGGCCAGAAAGTTTTGCCTACGATGGGATTTGTGAACTGCTCCAAAACTGAAGGTTACCTTCTGCACGACAGTCGAGTCCTATTGGATGGTTCCAAGCGGCCCCATATGGAAAGACTCGAGAGCAGGTGTCTAAGCATGGATGCCTGGGAACGCCACCTCATATTCCCACTCTTTAGTCAGGACAAGGCAGGCTCAATCTGCGGGCTCCTGGGTGAGCTACCCAGAGGGGAGAGTTGAAATGGACTGTCCTGAAGATGAGTCCTACTGTGGCTTTGTGGCCTGGGAGACCTTGGAATGTGGAGGTGGCTCAGGGACTCTGCAGGATTCTCCAACATGAGGTGTTTGACACGGCTCCAACAAGGAAACTTCCCATGTGGAGACGAGAGGAGTTCTGTTCCGTGCCTCAGGAAAGCCCCATACCCTGTTCTTCGAACCAAAGCCTCTGAGGAGTGACACCTGGAAACCAAAGCAAGAGTTGAGACTACGGCCTAAAGGCCTGTCCGGCTCAACCTTCTATCTCTGTTGACATCTGTGTGCATGCATTCATGGATGTAGCTGCTCAGCTTTTGTCCGAATGCCCCTGTGAGTCCAGTGAGGCTCCCAGTAGTGGGATGTCCTCGGAGGCCTTGAGGTTTCTCATATTCTGGAGGTGTGTGGCCAAAGGAATGGACACAGTTTCCCAGGAGAGAGCAGGCACGGTCCTGTGGTATGGCTCCAGAGGACCCAGCCTAGAGGCTGTGTTTGCCAGGGCTGTGGGGACAGATGTCTGAAAAAGCAAACATGGCTCAGCTAGGGGCCAATGTAATGGCAGGCCTGATCTCTAGTCCGTGAGGGGAGATCCTCTGGAAATCAAAGTAGGGCAAGTGGGAGGCAGTCACTCAGGATTTTGTCTCTGGGTGTTGCATTTACAGTGTCCGGTCAGGGTAGGGGTTGTCTCAGAGGCCGAGGAAGAGCCTTCCTCTCGGGGTATTGTCCAAGCTACCAAGTGTTTGTGTTCATTCTGTGGGAATGAAGAGTACATTTTCTGCCACAGGGGACACCCCAGGAGAGGGACTCTAGAGCACAGCAGTGGGTTCCCTCAACTGGAATACACACCATCTAGTTAGTCCTGGGTGCCTATGGGCATGGCAAGCCACATATGCGGGCTCTTGGTCCAGTCACTGAGAGGCGTTACTTGAATAAGGTACTCACGCTGAGGGTCACAATGTGTGTTTGTGCCCAAGGCGGCCCTCACGCATGGGCGTGGCCTCATGGGCCATGCCGTTTTCTCCTACACTGGAGGTTTGACTCACTGCCAGCAGCAAGGTTTCTTGCCATGGGGAAGGAGCGGTTCTGACTTGTGCATCAGGTTCCCCCCTGTGCAGGGATTGGAGATAAGGTCTAGGTTCCGATGACTGAAAACCCAGGTTGGGAATGGATGGTGGCCTAAGGCAGTGGCGGGTCCAATGTGCTGGGTGTGCAGCCAGCTGTGTCGGTGTCTGTTGGAAGGTCTGGGCTCAGGCTATTTGCGACAGAGCATCACTGTTTAAGGTAGCCTATGCAATTGGGGTGTTGCCGAGGGCCAAGCAGTTTGATCCTCATTTGGGGTTTCTGGGCAGCGCCATAGACAAGGTTTTTCTCCTGGGAGGCAGGCACAGTGCTTCATTGTGGCCCCAGAATTCCCAGTAGGGAGGGTTTGTGGGCCAGGAGTGTGAGGACGGAAGTCTGAAAACACAAGCTAGTGTGAGGATTGGAGCCAAGGGCAGAGCAGGCCCACTCTGCAGAGGCTGAATCAAAATCTCCTGCATCTGAAGTCAGGCTGAGGATCAGACGTTGCCTGAGGCTGGAGTATGTGTCCATGATGGCACCTTCATGAAGTGGGGGCCACATGAGGCCAAGGAAGTTTTCCCACGCTGAGTTTGGAGGTTGCCCCAAACCACAAGGTTTCCTTCTGCGGGACATTCGAGTCCTGTTGCATGGCTCCAGGACATACCATATGGAAGGACTGGAGAGCAGGGTTCGAAGGATGGATCCCTGTACAGCATGCCTCGCATTCCCATTGGCTATTAGCGACAAGATATGTTTGATCTGCTGCCTCCGGAACACGCGACCCAGGGGGCTGAGTTGAAATGGCCTCTCCTGAGGATGCGTCATAATGTGCGTTTGGGTCCATGGAGACCTTGGAATGTGCTGGTTGTTCAGTGGCCCTGCGGAACTCTCCTACCTGAAGTGTTTGATACATCCCAGTAAGAAGGCTGCCCATGTGGAGATGAGAGATGTTTGCTTTGGTGCCTCAGAAAAGCCCCATGTGCTGTTCTACGAAAACAGTCCTCTGAGAACGGAAACATGGAAACCAAAGCTAAGGTTCAGATTAGGGCCTGGGGGCCTGTCCATTTCAACCTTCTGTCTCTGGGGACACTGTCTGAGAGTCTAAGTGGAGATAGTTGCTCCGCTGGTGTCAGAGAACCCCTCTTAGTCCAGGGTGGCCTATACTATTGATGGCCTCAGGGACCTTGGAGCTTTTCCCTAACCTGTAGGGTTGTGGTCAATGGATTGGGCACACTTTCCTTGGACAGGGCAGGCACAATCTTTCGCTGTTTGGTCCAGAGGCCCTAGCCTGGAGGTTGTGTGGGTCCATGCTGTGGGCACAGAAGTCTGGAAACACAAACTCAGCTTATGACTGGCGCCTAGGGTATCGCAGGCCGGATGTACAGCCCGAGAGGGAGCTCCTGGGCCTCTGAAAAAAGGGCGAGTGGGAGGCGTTCCTTCAGGCTTTTGTCTCTGGATGTTGGACGAGTATCCATCTCTGGGGATTTGTCCCAGCTCTCAAGAGTTTGGGGTCATTTTGTGGGAAGGGTGGAGTCGTGTTGTCTGGCTCATGGGTCTCTCCAAGTAAGGGATTCCAGAGCAGAGCCCCAGGTACGGGCGGGGCGACTGAAAATCTCAAAACTAGTGAGGATTGGGTGCATAGGGGCTTGGCAAGCCCCATATGCGGGCTCTTGGTCCAGGCCCTGACAGGCCTTTCTTTGACATGGGGCTCATGCTGAGGGTCATAGTGTGAATTTTTGCCCAAGCAGCACTCAAGTTTGGGCGTTGCATCGGGGGCCATGAAGGTTTCTCCCACCCTGAAGTTGTGACTCCATGCCAAGAGCAAGCTTTACAGCCATGGGGAAGGAGGAGTTCTGTTTTGTGCTTGCGATACCCAGCTGTGTGGAGAATTGATATATTGACTAGGTTCAGATATCTGAAAACCAAGGTTAGGAAGAGGTGACGGCATAAGACCATGGCGTGTCCTAATTGTTGGGTGTGCGGCCAGCTGTCTCCTTGTCTGTCTGGACGTCTGGCTTCAGGCTGTGTCAGGCAGAGCATGAGTGCCCAGAGCAGCCTATCCAGTTCGGGTACCGTCGAGGCCCGAGCAGGTTGATCCTCATCTGGGTTTTCTGGAGAGCCCCACAGGGAAACGTTTTTCTTCCGTTGGGCAGACACTGGGCTGGGTTTTGGTTCTGGAGTTCCTAGTCCGGAGGGCTTGTTTGCCAGGAGTGTGAGGAAGGAAGTCTGAAAACACAAGCTAGCGTGTGGTTTGGGACCGAGGGCACGGCAGGCCCACTCTGCAGAGGCTGAATCGAGATCTCCTGCACTGAGGTCATGTCAACTATGAGACGTGCCTCAGGCTAGAGTTCTTGTCCAGCATGGCCTCTTCCTGAAGGGTGTGGGGGCTTCATGAGGCCAGAAAGTTTTGCCTACGATGGGATTTGTGAACTGCTCCAAAACTGAAGGTTACCTTCTGCACGACAGTCGAGTCCTATTGGATGGTTCCAAGAGGCCCCATATGGAAAGACTCGAGAGCAGGTGTCTAAGCATGGATGCCTGGGAACGCCACCTCATATTCCCACTCTTTAGTCAGGACAAGGCAGGCTCAATCTGCGGGCTCCTGGGTGAGCTACCCAGAGGGGAGAGTTGAAATGGACTGTCCTGAAGATGAGTCCTACTGTGGCTTGGTAGCCTGGGAGACCTTGGAATGTGGAGGTGGCTCAGGGACTCTGCAGGATTCTCCAACATGAGGTGTTTGACACGGCTCCAACAAGGAAACTTCCCATGTGGAGACGAGAGGAGTTCTGTTCCGTGCCTCAGGAAAGCCCCATACCCTGTTCTTCGAACCAAAGCCTCTGAGGAGTGACACCTGGAAACCAAAGCAAGAGTTGAGACTACGGCCTAAAGGCCTGTCCGGCTCAACCTTCTATCTCTGTTGACATCTGTGTGCATGCATTCATGGATGTAGCTGCTCAGCTTTTGTCCGAATGCCCCTGTGAGTCCAGGGAGGCTCCCAGTAGTGGGATGTCCTCGGAGGCCTTGAGGTTTCTCATATTCTGGAGGTGTGTGGCCAAAGGAATGGACACAGTTTCCCAGGAGAGAGCAGGCACGGTCCTGTGGTATGGCTCCAGAGGACCCAGCCTAGAGGCTGTGTTTGCCAGGGCTGTGGGGACAGATGTCTGAAAAAGCAAACATGGCTCAGCTAGGGGCCAATGTAATGGCAGGCCTGATCTCTAGTCCGTGAGGGGAGATCCTCTGGAAATCAAAGTAGGGCAAGTGGGAGGCAGTCACTCAGGATTTTGTCTCTGGGTGTTGCATTTACAGTGTCCGGTCAGGGTAGGGGTTGTCTCAGAGGCCGAGGAAGAGCCTTCCTCTCGGGGGATTGTCCAAGCTCCCAAGTGTTTGTGTTCATTCTGTGGGAATGAAGAGTACATTTTCTGCCACAGGGGACACCCCAGGAGAGGGACTCTAGAGCAGAGCAGTGGGTTCCCTCAACTGGAATACACACCATCTAGTTAGTCCTGGGTGCCTATGGGCATGGCAAGCCACATATGCGGGCTCTTGGTCCAGTCACTGAGAGGCGTTACTTGAATAAGGTACTCACGCTGAGGGTCACAATGTGTGTTTGTGCCCAAGGCGGCCCTCACGCATGGGCGTGGCCTCATGGGCCATGCCGTTTTCTCCTACACTGAAGGTTTGACTCACTGCCAGCAGCAAGGTTTCTTGCCAGGGGGAAGGAGGGGTTCTGATTTGTGCATCAGGTTCCCCCCTGTGCAGGGATTGGAGATAAGGTCTAGGTTCCGATGACTGAAAACCCAGGTTGGGAATGGATGGTGGCCTAAGGCAGTGGCGGGTCCAATGTGCTGGGTGTGCAGCCAGCTGTGTCGGTGTCTGTTGGAAGGTCTGGGCTCAGGCTATTTGCGACAGAGCATCACTGTTTAAGGTAGCCTATGCAATTGGGGTGTTGCCGAGGGCCAAGCAGTTTGATCCTCATTTGGGGTTTCTGGGCAGCGCCATAGACAAGGTTTTTCTCCTGGGAGGCAGGCACAGTGCTTCATTGTGGCCCCAGAATTCCCAGTAGGGAGGGTTTGTGGGCCAGGAGTGTGAGGACGGAAGTCTGAAAACACAAGCTAGTGTGAGGATTGGAGCCAAGGGCAGAGCAGGCCCACTCTGCAGAGGCTGAATCAAAATCTCCTGCATCTGAAGTCAGGCTGAGGATCAGACGTTGCCTGAGGCTGGAGTATGTGTCCATGATGGCACCTTCATGAAGTGGGGGCCACATGAGGCCAAGGAAGTTTTCCCACGCTGAGTTTGGAGGTTGCCCCAAACCACAAGGTTTCCTTCTGCGGGACATTCGAGTCCTGTTGCATGGCTCCAGGACATACCATATGGAAGGACTGGAGAGCAGGGTTCGAAGGATGGATCCCTGTACAGCATGCCTCGCATTCCCATTGGCTATTAGCGACAAGATATGTTTGATCTGCTGCCTCCGGAACACGCGACCCAGGGGGCTGAGTTGAAATGGCCTCTCCTGAGGATGCGTCATAATGTGCGTTTGGGTCCATGGAGACCTTGGAATGTGCTGGTTGTTCAGTGGCCCTGCGGAACTCTCCTACCTGAAGTGTTTGATACATCCCAGTAAGAAGGCTGCCCATGTGGAGATGAGAGATGTTTGCTTTGGTGCCTCAGAAAAGCCCCATGTGCTGGTCTACGAAAACAGTCCTCTGAGAACGGAAACATGGAAACCAAAGCTAAGGTTCAGATTAGGGCCTGGGGGCCTGTCCATTTCAACCTTCTGTCTCTGGGGACACTGTCTGAGAGTCTAAGTGGAGATAGTTGCTCCGCTGGTGTCAGAGAACCCCTCTTAGTCCAGGGTGGCCTATACTATTGATGGCCTCAGGGACCTTGGAGCTTTTCCCTAACCTGTAGGGTTGTGGTCAATGGATTGGGCACACTTTCCTTGGACAGGGCAGGCACAATCTTTCGCTGTTTGGTCCAGAGGCCCTAGCCTGGAGGTTGTGTGGGTCCATGCTGTGGGCACAGAAGTCTGGAAACACAAACTCAGCTTATGACTGGCGCCTAGGGTATCGCAGGCCGGATGTACAGCCCGA
Source organism: Mustela nivalis (assembly GCF_964662115.1). Taxonomy (NCBI): domain Eukaryota; kingdom Metazoa; phylum Chordata; class Mammalia; order Carnivora; family Mustelidae; genus Mustela; species Mustela nivalis. The sequence goes on along the minus strand of NW_028135360.1, from coordinate 41,480 downwards.
GAGGGAGCTCCTGGGCCTCTGAAAAAAGGGCGAGTGGGAGGCGTTCCTTCAGGCTTTTGTCTCTGGATGTTGGATGAGTATCCATCTCTGGGGATTTGTCCCAGCTCTCAAGAGTTTGGGGTCATTTTGTGGGAAGGGTGGAGTCGTGTTGTCTGGCTCATGGGTCTCTCCAAGTAAGGGATTCCAGAGCAGAGCCCCAGGTACGGGCGGGGCGACTGAAAATCTCAAAACTAGTGAGGATTGGGTGCATAGGGGCTTGGCAAGCCCCATATGCGGGCTCTTGGTCCAGGCCCTGACAGGCCTTTCTTTGACATGGGGCTCATGCTGAGGGTCATAGTGTGAATTTTTGCCCAAGCAGCACTCAAGTTTGGGCGTTGCATCGGGGGCCATGAAGGTTTCTCCCACCCTGAAGTTGTGACTCCATGCCAAGAGCAAGCTTTACAGCCATGGGGAAGGAGGAGTTCTGTTTTGTGCTTGCGATACCCAGCTGTGTGGAGAATTGATATATTGACTAGGTTCAGATATCTGAAAACCAAGGTTAGGAAGAGGTGACGGCATAAGACCATGGCGTGTCCTAATTGTTGGGTGTGCGGCCAGCTGTCTCCTTGTCTGTCTGGACGTCTGGCTTCAGGCTGTGTCAGGCAGAGCATGAGTGCCCAGAGCAGCCTATCCAGTTCGGGTACCGTCGAGGCCCGAGCAGGTTGATCCTCATCTGGGTTTTCTGGAGAGCCCCACAGGGAAACGTTTTTCTTCCGTTGGGCAGACACTGGGCTGGGTTTTGGTTCTGGAGTTCCTAGTCCGGAGGGCTTGTTTGCCAGGAGTGTGAGGAAGGAAGTCTGAAAACACAAGCTAGCGTGTGGTTTGGGACCGAGGGCACGGCAGGCCCACTCTGCAGAGGCTGAATCGAGATCTCCTGCACTGAGGTCATGTCAACTATGAGACGTGCCTCAGGCTAGAGTTCTTGTCCAGCATGGCCTCTTCCTGAAGGGTGTGGGGGCTTCATGAGGCCAGAAAGTTTTGCCTACGATGGGATTTGTGAACTGCTCCAAAACTGAAGGTTACCTTCTGCACGACAGTCGAGTCCTATTGGATGGTTCCAAGAGGCCCCATATGGAAAGACTCGAGAGCAGGTGTCTAAGCATGGATGCCTGGGAACGCCACCTCATATTCCCACTCTTTAGTCAGGACAAGGCAGGCTCAATCTGCGGGCTCCTGGGTGAGCTACCCAGAGGGGAGAGTTGAAATGGACTGTCCTGAAGATGAGTCCTACTGTGGCTTGGTGGCCTGGGAGACCTTGGAATGTGGAGGTGGCTCAGGGACTCTGCAGGATTCTCCAACATGAGGTGTTTGACACGGCTCCAACAAGGAAACTTCCCATGTGGAGACGAGAGGAGTTCTGTTCCGTGCCTCAGGAAAGCCCCATACCCTGTTCTTCGAACCAAAGCCTCTGAGGAGTGACACCTGGAAACCAAAGCAAGAGTTGAGACTACGGCCTAAAGGCCTGTCCGGCTCAACCTTCTATCTCTGTTGACATCTGTGTGCATGCATTCATGGATGTAGCTGCTCAGCTTTTGTCCGAATGCCCCTGTGAGTCCAGGGAGGCTCCCAGTAGTGGGATGTCCTCGGAGGCCTTGAGGTTTCTCATATTCTGGAGGTGTGTGGCCAAAGGAATGGACACAGTTTCCCAGGAGAGAGCAGGCACGGTCCTGTGGTATGGCTCCAGAGGACCCAGCCTAGAGGCTGTGTTTGCCAGGGCTGTGGGGACAGATGTCTGAAAAAGCAAACATGGCTCAGCTAGGGGCCAATGTATGGCAGGCCTGATCTCTAGTCCGTGAGGGGAGATCCTCTGGAAATCAAAGTAGGGCAAGTGGGAGGCAGTCACTCAGGATTTTGTCTCTGGGTGTTGCATTTACAGTGTCCGGTCAGGGTAGGGGTTGTCTCAGAGGCCGAGGAAGAGCCTTCCTCTCGGGGGATTGTCCAAGCTCCCAAGTGTTTGTGTTCATTCTGTGGGAATGAAGAGTACATTTTCTGCCACAGGGGACACCCCAGGAGAGGGACTCTAGAGCACAGCAGTGGGTTCCCTCAACTGGAATACACACCATCTAGTTAGTCCTGGGTGCCTATGGGCATGGCAAGCCACATATGCGGGCTCTTGGTCCAGTCACTGAGAGGCGTTACTTGAATAAGGTACTCACGCTGAGGGTCACAATGTGTGTTTGTGCCCAAGGCGGCCCTCACGCATGGGCGTGGCCTCATGGGCCATGCCGTTTTCTCCTACACTGGAGGTTTGACTCACTGCCAGCAGCAAGGTTTCTTGCCATGGGGAAGGAGCGGTTCTGACTTGTGCATCAGGTTCCCCCCTGTGCAGGGATTGGAGATAAGGTCTAGGTTCCGATGACTGAAAACCCAGGTTGGGAATGGATGGTGGCCTAAGGCAGTGGCGGGTCCAATGTGCTGGGTGTGCAGCCAGCTGTGTCGGTGTCTGTTGGAAGGTCTGGGCTCAGGCTATTTGCGACAGAGCATCACTGTTTAAGGTAGCCTATGCAATTGGGGTGTTGCCGAGGGCCAAGCAGTTTGATCCTCATTTGGGGTTTCTGGGCAGCGCCATAGACAAGGTTTTTCTCCTGGGAGGCAGGCACAGTGCTTCATTGTGGCCCCAGAATTCCCAGTAGGGAGGGTTTGTGGGCCAGGAGTGTGAGGACGGAAGTCTGAAAACACAAGCTAGTGTGAGGATTGGAGCCAAGGGCAGAGCAGGCCCACTCTGCAGAGGCTGAATCAAAATCTCCTGCATCTGAAGTCAGGCTGAGGATCAGACGTTGCCTGAGGCTGGAGTATGTGTCCATGATGGCACCTTCATGAAGTGGGGGCCACATGAGGCCAAGGAAGTTTTCCCACGCTGAGTTTGGAGGTTGCCCCAAACCACAAGGTTTCCTTCTGCGGGACATTCGAGTCCTGTTGCATGGCTCCAGGACATACCATATGGAAGGACTGGAGAGCAGGGTTCGAAGGATGGATCCCTGTACAGCATGCCTCGCATTCCCATTGGCTATTAGCGACAAGATATGTTTGATCTGCTGCCTCCGGAACACGCGACCCAGGGGGCTGAGTTGAAATGGCCTCTCCTGAGGATGCGTCATAATGTGCGTTTGGGTCCATGGAGACCTTGGAATGTGCTGGTTGTTCAGTGGCCCTGCGGAACTCTCCTACCTGAAGTGTTTGATACATCCCAGTAAGAAGGCTGCCCATGTGGAGATGAGAGATGTTTGCTTTGGTGCCTCAGAAAAGCCCCATGTGCTGGTCTACGAAAACAGTCCTCTGAGAACGGAAACATGGAAACCAAAGCTAAGGTTCAGATTAGGGCCTGGGGGCCTGTCCATTTCAACCTTCTGTCTCTGGGGACACTGTCTGAGAGTCTAAGTGGAGATAGTTGCTCCGCTGGTGTCAGAGAACCCCTCTTAGTCCAGGGTGGCCTATACTATTGATGGCCTCAGGGACCTTGGAGCTTTTCCCTAACCTGTAGGGTTGTGGTCAATGGATTGGGCACACTTTCCTTGGACAGGGCAGGCACAATCTTTCGCTGTTTGGTCCAGAGGCCCTAGCCTGGAGGTTGTGTGGGTCCATGCTGTGGGCACAGAAGTCTGGAAACACAAACTCAGCTTATGACTGGCGCCTAGGGTATCGCAGGCCGGATGTACAGCCCGAGAGGGAGCTCCTGGGCCTCTGAAAAAAGGGCGAGTGGGAGGCGTTCCTTCAGGCTTTTGTCTCTGGATGTTGGACGAGTATCCATCTCTGGGGATTTGTCCCAGCTCTCAAGAGTTTGGGGTCATTTTGTGGGAAGGGTGGAGTCGTGTTGTCTGGCTCATGGGTCTCTCCAAGTAAGGGATTCCAGAGCAGAGCCCCAGGTACGGGCGGGGCGACTGAAAATCTCAAAACTAGTGAGGATTGGGTGCATAGGGGCTTGGCAAGCCCCATATGCGGGCTCTTGGTCCAGGCCCTGACAGGCCTTTCTTTGACATGGGGCTCATGCTGAGGGTCATAGTGTGAATTTTTGCCCAAGCAGCACTCAAGTTTGGGCGTTGCATCGGGGGCCATGAAGGTTTCTCCCACCCTGAAGTTGTGACTCCATGCCAAGAGCAAGCTTTACAGCCATGGGGAAGGAGGAGTTCTGTTTTGTGCTTGCGATACCCAGCTGTGTGGAGAATTGATATATTGACTAGGTTCAGATATCTGAAAACCAAGGTTAGGAAGAGGTGACGGCATAAGACCATGGCGTGTCCTAATTGTTGGGTGTGCGGCCAGCTGTCTCCTTGTCTGTCTGGACGTCTGGCTTCAGGCTGTGTCAGGCAGAGCATGAGTGCCCAGAGCAGCCTATCCAGTTCGGGTACCGTCGAGGCCCGAGCAGGTTGATCCTCATCTGGGTTTTCTGGAGAGCCCCACAGGGAAACGTTTTTCTTCCGTTGGGCAGACACTGGGCTGGGTTTTGGTTCTGGAGTTCCTAGTCCGGAGGGCTTGTTTGCCAGGAGTGTGAGGAAGGAAGTCTGAAAACACAAGCTAGCGTGTGGTTTGGGACCGAGGGCACGGCAGGCCCACTCTGCAGAGGCTGAATCGAGATCTCCTGCACTGAGGTCATGTCAACTATGAGACGTGCCTCAGGCTAGAGTTCTTGTCCAGCATGGCCTCTTCCTGAAGGGTGTGGGGGCTTCATGAGGCCAGAAAGTTTTGCCTACGATGGGATTTGTGAACTGCTCCAAAACTGAAGGTTACCTTCTGCACGACAGTCGAGTCCTATTGGATGGTTCCAAGAGGCCCCATATGGAAAGACTCGAGAGCAGGTGTCTAAGCATGGATGCCTGGGAACGCCACCTCATATTCCCACTCTTTAGTCAGGACAAGGCAGGCTCAATCTGCGGGCTCCTGGGTGAGCTACCCAGAGGGGAGAGTTGAAATGGACTGTCCTGAAGATGAGTCCTACTGTGGCTTGGTGGCCTGGGAGACCTTGGAATGTGGAGGTGGCTCAGGGACTCTGCAGGATTCTCCAACATGAGGTGTTTGACACGGCTCCAACAAGGAAACTTCCCATGTGGAGACGAGAGGAGTTCTGTTCCGTGCCTCAGGAAAGCCCCATACCCTGTTCTTCGAACCAAAGCCTCTGAGGAGTGACACCTGGAAACCAAAGCAAGAGTTGAGACTACGGCCTAAAGGCCTGTCCGGCTCAACCTTCTATCTCTGTTGACATCTGTGTGCATGCATTCATGGATGTAGCTGCTCAGCTTTTGTCCGAATGCCCCTGTGAGTCCAGGGAGGCTCCCAGTAGTGGGATGTCCTCGGAGGCCTTGAGGTTTCTCATATTCTGGAGGTGTGTGGCCAAAGGAATGGACACAGTTTCCCAGGAGAGAGCAGGCACGGTCCTGTGGTATGGCTCCAGAGGACCCAGCCTAGAGGCTGTGTTTGCCAGGGCTGTGGGGACAGATGTCTGAAAAAGCAAACATGGCTCAGCTAGGGGCCAATGTAATGGCAGGCCTGATCTCTAGTCCGTGAGGGGAGATCCTCTGGAAATCAAAGTAGGGCAAGTGGGAGGCAGTCACTCAGGATTTTGTCTCTGGGTGTTGCATTTACAGTGTCCGGTCAGGGTAGGGGTTGTCTCAGAGGCCGAGGAAGAGCCTTCCTCTCGGGGGATTGTCCAAGCTCCCAAGTGTTTGTGTTCATTCTGTGGGAATGAAGAGTACATTTTCTGCCACAGGGGACACCCCAGGAGAGGGACTCTAGAGCACAGCAGTGGGTTCCCTCAACTGGAATACACACCATCTAGTTAGTCCTGGGTGCCTATGGGCATGGCAAGCCACATATGCGGGCTCTTGGTCCAGTCACTGAGAGGCGTTACTTGAATAAGGTACTCACGCTGAGGGTCACAATGTGTGTTTGTGCCCAAGGCGGCCCTCACGCATGGGCGTGGCCTCATGGGCCATGCCGTTTTCTCCTACACTGGAGGTTTGACTCACTGCCAGCAGCAAGGTTTCTTGCCATGGGGAAGGAGCGGTTCTGACTTGTGGATCAGGTTCCCCCCTGTGCAGGGATTGGAGATAAGGTCTAGGTTCCGATGACTGAAAACCCAGGTTGGGAATGGATGGTGGCCTAAGGCAGTGGCGGGTCCAATGTGCTGGGTGTGCAGCCAGCTGTGTCGGTGTCTGTTGGAAGGTCTGGGCTCAGGCTATTTGCGACAGAGCATCACTGTTTAAGGTAGCCTATGCAATTGGGGTGTTGCCGAGGGCCAAGCAGTTTGATCCTCATTTGGGGTTTCTGGGCAGCGCCATAGACAAGGTTTTTCTCCTGGGAGGCAGGCACAGTGCTTCATTGTGGCCCCAGAATTCCCAGTAGGGAGGGTTTGTGGGCCAGGAGTGTGAGGACGGAAGTCTGAAAACACAAGCTAGTGTGAGGATTGGAGCCAAGGGCAGAGCAGGTCCACTCTGCAGAGGCTGAATCAAAATCTCCTGCATCTGAAGTCAGGCTGAGGATCAGACGTTGCCTGAGGCTGGAGTATGTGTCCATGATGGCACCTTCATGAAGTGGGGGCCACATGAGGCCAAGGAAGTTTTCCCACGCTGAGTTTGGAGGTTGCCCCAAACCACAAGGTTTCCTTCTGCGGGACATTCGAGTCCTGTTGCATGGCTCCAGGACATACCATATGGAAGGACTGGAGAGCAGGGTTCGAAGGATGGATCCCTGTACAGCATGCCTCGCATTCCCATTGGCTATTAGCGACAAGATATGTTTGATCTGCTGCCTCCGGAACACGCGACCCAGGGGGCTGAGTTGAAATGGCCTCTCCTGAGGATGCGTCATAATGTGCGTTTGGGTCCATGGAGACCTTGGAATGTGCTGGTTGTTCAGTGGCCCTGCGGAACTCTCCTACCTGAAGTGTTTGATACATCCCAGTAAGAAGGCTGCCCATGTGGAGATGAGAGATGTTTGCTTTGGTGCCTCAGAAAAGCCCCATGTGCTGGTCTACGAAAACAGTCCTCTGAGAACGGAAACATGGAAACCAAAGCTAAGGTTCAGATTAGGGCCTGGGGGCCTGTCCATTTCAACCTTCTGTTTCTGGGGACACTGTCTGAGAGTCTAAGTGGAGATAGTTGCTCCGCTGGTGTCAGAGAACCCCTCTTAGTCCAGGGTGGCCTATACTATTGATGGCCTCAGGGACCTTGGAGCTTTTCCCTAACCTGTAGGGTTGTGGTCAATGGATTGGGCACACTTTCCTTGGACAGGGCAGGCACAATCTTTCGCTGTTTGGTCCAGAGGCCCTAGCCTGGAGGTTGTGTGGGTCCATGCTGTGGGCACAGAAGTCTGGAAACACAAACTCAGCTTATGACTGGCGCCTAGGGTATCGCAGGCCGGATGTACAGCCCGAGAGGGAGCTCCTGGGCCTCTGAAAAAAGGGCGAGTGGGAGGCGTTCCTTCAGGCTTTTGTCTCTGGATGTTGGACGAGTATCCATCTCTGGGGATTTGTCCCAGCTCTCAAGAGTTTGGGGTCATTTTGTGGGAAGGGTGGAGTCGTGTTGTCTGGCTCATGGGTCTCTCCAAGTAAGGGATTCCAGAGCAGAGCCCCAGGTACGGGCGGGGCGACTGAAAATCTCAAAACTAGTGAGGATTGGGTGCATAGGGGCTTGGCAAGCCCCATATGCGGGCTCTTGGTCCAGGCCCTGACAGGCCTTTCTTTGACATGGGGCTCATGCTGAGGGTCATAGTGTGAATTTTTGCCCAAGCAGCACTCAAGTTTGGGCGTTGCATCGGGGGCCATGAAGGTTTCTCCCACCCTGAAGTTGTGACTCCATGCCAAGAGCAAGCTTTACAGCCATGGGGAAGGAGGAGTTCTGTTTTGTGCTTGCGATACCCAGCTGTGTGGAGAATTGATATATTGACTAGGTTCAGATATCTGAAAACCAAGGTTAGGAAGAGGTGACGGCATAAGACCATGGCGTGTCCTAATTGTTGGGTGTGCGGCCAGCTGTCTCCTTGTCTGTTTGGACGTCTGGCTTAAGGCTGTGTCAGACAGAGCATGAGTGACCAGAGCAGCCTATCCAGTTCGGGTACCGTCGACGCCCGAGCAGGTTGATCCTCATCTGGGTTTTCTGGAGAGCCCCACAGGGAAACGTCTTTCGTCCGTTGGGCAGACAGCGGGCTGGGTTGTGGTTGTGGAGTTCCTAGTCCCGAGGGCTTGTTTGCCAGGAGTGTGAGGAAGGAAGTCTGAAAACACAAGCTAGCGTGAGGTTTGGGACCGAGGGCACGGCAGGCCCACTCTGCAGAGGCTGAATCGAGATCTCCTGCACTGAGGTCATGTCAACTATGAGTCATGCCTCAGGCTAGAGTTTTTGTCCAGCATGGCCTCTTCCTGAAGGGTGTGGGGGCTTCGTGAGGCCATGGAGGTTTGCCTACGATGGGATTTGTGAACTACTCCAAACCTCAAGGTTTCCTTCTGCACGACAGTCGAGTCCTATTGGATGGTTCCAGGAGGCCCCATACGGAAAGACTCGAGAGCAGGTGTCTAAGCATGGATGCCTGGGAACGCCACCTCATATTCCCACTCTTTAGTCAGGACAAGGCAGACTCAATCTGCGGGCTCCTGGGTGAGCTACCAGAGGGGAGAGTTGAAATGGGCTCTCCTGAAGATGCGTCCTACTGTGGCTTGGTGGCCTGGAGACCTTGGAATGTGGAGGTGGCTCAGGGACTCTGCAGGATTCTCCAACCTGAGGTCTTTGACACGGCTCCAACAAGGAAGCTTCCCATGTGGAGTCGAGAGGAGTTCTGTTCAGTGCCTCAGGAAAGCCCCATATCCTGTTCTTCGAACCAAAGCCTCTGAGGAATGACACCTGGACACCAAAGCAAGAGTTGAGATTAGGGCCTAAGGGCCTGTCCGGCTCAACCTTCTATCTCTGTTGATATCTGTGTGCATGCCTTCATGGAGGTAGCTGCTCAGCTTGTGTCCGAATGCCCCTGTGTATCCAGGGAGGCTCCCAGTAGTGGGATGTCCTGGGGGCCTTGAGATTTCTCATATTCTGGAGGTGTGTGGCCAAAGGAATGGACACAGTTTCCCAGGAGAGAGCAGGCACGGTCCTGTGGTATGGCTCCAGAGGACCCAGCCTAGAGGCTGTGTTTGCCCGGGCTGTGGGGACAGATGTCTGAAAAGGCAAACTTGGCTCAGCTAGAGGCCAAGGTAATGGCAGGCCTGATCTCCAGTCCATGAGGGGAGATCCTCTGGATATCAAAGTAGGGCAAGTGGGAGGCAGTCGCTCAGGCTTTTGTCTCTGGGTGTTGCGTTCACAGTGGCCGTTCAGTGTAGGGGTTGCTTCAGGGGCCGAGGAAGAGCCTTCCTCTCGGGGGATTGTCCAAGCTCCCAAGTGTTTGGGTTCATTTTGTGGGAAGGGAAGAGTACTGTTTTCTGCCACAGGGGACCCCCCAGGAGAGGGACTCTAGAGCACAGCTTGGCCTCCCTCAACTGGAATACACACCATCTAGTTAGACCTGGGTGCCTATGGGCATGGCAAGCCACATATGCGGGCTCTTGGTCCAGTCACTGAGAGGTGTTACTTGAATAAGGTACTCACGCTGAGGGTCACCATGTGTGTTTGTGCCCAAGGTGGTCCTCACGCATGGGCGTGTCCTCATTGGCCATTCCGTTTCTCCTACACTGAAGGTTTGACTCACTGCCAGCAGCAAGGTTTCTTGCCATGGGGAAGGAGGGGTTCTGACTTGTGCATCAGGTTCCCCCCTGTGCAGGGATTGGAGATAAGGTCTAGGTTCTGATGACTGAAAACCCAGGTTGGGAATGGATGGTGGCCTAAGGCAGTGGCGGGTCCAAAGTGCTGGGTGTGCAGCCAGCTGTGTAGGTGTCTGTTGGAAGGTCTGGGCTCAGGCTATTTGCGACAGAGCATCAGTGTTTAAGGTAGCCTCTGCAATTGGGGTGTTACCGAGGGCCAAGCAGTTTGATCCTCATTTGGGGTTTCTGGGCAGCACCATAGACAATGTTTTTCTCCTGGGAGGCAGGCATAGTGCTTCATTGTGGCCCCAGAATTCCCAGGAGGGAGGGTTTGTGGGCCAGGAGTGTGAGGACGGAGGTCTGAAAACACAAGCTAGGGTGAGGATTGGAGCCAAGGGCAGAGCAGGGCACTCTGCAGAGGCTGAATCAAAATCCCCTGCATCTGAAGTCAGATTGAGTTTCAGACGTTGGCTGAGGCTGGAGTATGTGTCCTTGATGGCACCTTCATGAAGCGGGGGCCTCATGAGGCCAAGGAAGTTTTCCCATGCTGAGTTTGGAGGTTGCCCCAAACCACACGGTTTCCTTCTGCAGGACATTCGAGTCCTGTTGCATGGCTCCAGGACATACCTTACGGAAGGACTGGAGATCAAGGGTCGAAGGATGGATCCCTTTACAGCATGCCTCACATTCCCATTGGCCATAGCGCCAAGTTATGTTTGATCTTCTGCCTCTGGGGCACGTTACCCAGGGGGCTGAGTTGAAATGGACTCTCCTGAGGATGCGTCATAATGTGCGTTTAGGTCCATCGAGACCTTGGAATGTGCTGGTTTTTCAGTGGCCCTGCGGAACTCTCCTTCCTGAAGGTTTTGATACATCCCCAGTAAGAAAGCTCCCCATGTGGAGACGAGAGAGGTTTGGTTTGTTGCCTCGGAAAAGCCCCGTGTGTGCTGGGTTAGGAAAACAGTCCTCTGAGGACGGACACATGGAAACCAAAGCTAAGGTTCAGATTAGGGCTTGGGGGCCTGTCCATTTCAACATTCTGTATCTGGGGACACTGTCTGAGAGTCTAAGTGGAGATAGTTGCTCTGCTGGTGTCAGAGAGCCCCTCTTAGTCCAGGGTGGCCTACAATATTGATGGCCTCAGGGTCCTTGGAGCTTTTCCCTAAACTGTAGGGTTGTGGTCAATGGAATGGGCACACTTTCCGTGGTGAGGGCAGGCACAATCTTTTGCTGTGGCTCATGAGGCCCAGCCTGGAGGATGTGTTGGTCCATGCTGTGGGCACAGAAGTCTGGAAACACAAACTCAGCTTATGAGTGGCGCCTAGGGTATCGCAGGCCGGATGTACAGCCCGAGAGGGAGCTCCTGGGCCTCTGAAAAAAGGGCGAGTGGGAGGCGTTCCTTCAGGCTTTTGTCTCTGGATGTTCTGTCCGGGATAGCCGTGGATTGGAGAGGTGGCCTCAGGGACTGTGGACGAGTATCCATCTCTGGGGATTTGTCCCAGCTCCCAAGAGTTGGGGGTCATTTTGTGGGAGGGGTGGAGTCGTCTTGTCTGGCTCATGGGTCTCTCCAAGAAAGGGATTCCAGAGCAGAGCCCCAGGTACGGGCGGGGCGACTGGAAATCTCAAACACTGGTGTGGATTGGGTGCATAGGGGCTTGGCAAGCCCCATATGCGGGCTGTTGGTGCAGGCCCTGACAGGCCTTTCTTTGACATGGGGCTCATGCTGAGGGTCACAGTGTGAATTTGTGCCCAAGCAGCACTCAAGTTTGGGCGTGGCATCGGGGGCCATGAAGGTTTCTCCCACCCTGAATGTGTGACTCCATGCCAAGAGCAAGGCTTACAGCCATGGGGAAGGAGGAGTTCTGTTTTGTGCTTGCGATACCCAGCTGTGTGGAGAATTGATATATTCTCTAGGTTCAGATATCTGAAAACCAAGGTTAGGAAGAGGTGACGGCATAAGACCATGGCGTGTCCGAAGTGCTGGGTGTACGGCCAGCTGTCTCCTTGTCTGTCTGGACGTCTGGCTTAAGGCTGTGTCAGACAGAGCATGAGTGACCAGAGCAGCCTATCCAGTTCGGGTACCGTCGAGGCCCGAGCAGGTTGATCCTCATCTGGTCTTTCCGGAGAGCCCCACAGGGAAACGTCTTTCTTCCGTTGGGCAGACAGCAGGCTGGGTTGTGGTTGTGGAGTTCCTAGTCCGGAGGTCTTGTTTGCCAGGAGTGTGAGGAAGGAAGTTTGAAAACACAAGCTAGCGTGAGGTTTGGGACCGAGGGCACGGCAGGCCCACTCTGCAGAGGCTGAATCGAGATCTCCTGCACTGAGGTCATGTCAACTATGAGACGTGCCTCAGGCTAGAGTTTTTGTCCAGCATGGCCTCTTCCTGAAGGGTGTGGGGGCTTCGTGAGGCCATGTAGGTTTGCCTACGATGGGCCTGTCCGGCTCAACCTTCTATCTCTGTTGATATCTGTGTGCATGCCTTCGTGGAGGTAGCTGCTCAGCTTGTGTCCGAATGCCCCTGTGTGTCCGAATGCTCCCAATAGTGGGATGTCTTCGGGGGCCATGAGTTTTATCATATTCTGGGGGTGTGTGGCCAAAGGAATGGACACAGTTTCCCAGGAGAGAGTTGGCACGGTCCTGTGGTATGGCTCCAGAGGAAACAGCCTAGAGGCTGTGTTTGCCAGGGCTGTGGGGACAGATGTCTGAAAGGCAAACTTTGCTCAGCTAGAGGCCAAGGTAATGGCAGGCCTGATCTCCAGTCCGTGAGGGGAGATCCTCTGGATATCAAAGGAGGGCAAGTGGGAGGCAGTCGCTCAGGCTTTTGTCTTCTGGTGTTGCGTTCACAGTGGCCGTTCAGTGTAGGGGTTGCTTCAGGGGCCGAGGAAGAGCCTTCCTCTCGGGGGATTGTCCAAGCTCCCAAGTGTTTGGGTTCATTCTGTGGGAAGGGAAGAGTACTGTTTTCTGGCACAGGGGACCCCCCAGGAGAGGGTCTCTAGAGCACAGCAGTGGCCTCCCTCAACTGGAATGCACACCATCTAGTTAGTCCTGGGTGCCTATGGGCATGACAAGCCACATATGCGGGCTCTTGGTTCAGTCATTGAGAGGTGTTACTTGAATAAGGTACTCACGCTGAGGGTCACCATGTGTGTTTATGCCCAAGGTGGTCCTCACGCATGGGCGTGTCCTCATTGGCCATGCCGTTTTCTCCTACACTGAAGGTTTGACTCACTGCCAGCAGCAAGGTTTCTTGCCATGGGAAAGGAGGGGTTCTGACTTGTGCATCAGGTTCCCCCCTCTGCAGGGATTGGAGATAAGGTCTAGGTTCTGATGACTGAAAACCCAGGTTGGGAATGGATGGTGGCCTAAGGCAGTGGCGGGTCCAATGTGCTGGGTGTGCAGCCAGCTGTGTAGGTGTCTGTTGGAAGGTATGGGCTCAGGCTATTTGCGACAGAGCATCAGTGTTTAAGGTAGCCTATGCAATTGGGGTGTTACCGGGGCCAAGCAGTTTGATCCTCATTTGGGGTTTCTGGGCAGCACCATAGACAATGTTTTTCTCCTGGGAGGCAGGCAGAGTGCTTCATTGTGGCCCCAGAATTCCCAGGAGGGAGGGATTGTGGGCCAGGAGTGTGAGGACGGAGGTCTGAAAACACAAGCTAGGGTGAGGATTGGAGCCAAGGGCAGAGCATGGCACTCTGCAGAGGCTGAATCAAAATCTCCTGCATCTGAAGTCAGGCTGAGGATCAGACGTTGTTGAGGCTGGAGTATGTGTCCATGATGGCACCTTCACGAAGCGGGGGCCTCATGAGGCCAGGAAGTTTTCCCACGCTGAGTTTGGAGGTTGCCCCAAACCACAAGGTTTCCTTCTGCGGGACATTCGAGTCCTGTTGCATGGCTCCAGGACATACCATACTGAAGGTCTGGAGAGCAGGGTTCGCTACCCAGGGGGCTGAGTTGAAATGGCCTCTTCTGAGGATGCGTCATAATGTGCGTTTGGGTCCATGGAGACCTTGGAATGTGCTGGTGGTTCAGTGGCCCTGCGGAACTCTCCTACCTGAAGGGTTTGATACATCCCCAGTAAGAATGCTCCCCATGTGGAGACGAGAGAGGTTTGGTTTGGTGCCTCGTAAAAGCCCCGTGTGTGCTGGGTGAGGAAAACAGTCCTCTGAGGACGGACACATGGAAAGCAAAGCTAAGGTTCAGATTAGGGCCTGGGGGCCTGTCCATTTCAACCTTCTGTCTCTGGGGACACTGTCTGAGAGTCTAAGTGGAGATTGTTGCTCCGCTGGTGTCAGAGAGCCCCTCTTAGTCCAGGGTGGCCTACACTATTGATGGCCTCAGGGGCCTTGGAGCTTTTCCCTAACCTGTAGGGTTGTGGTCAAAGGATTGGGCACACTTTCCTTGGGGAGGGCAGGCACAATCTTTCGCTGTGGCTCCAGAGGCCCTAGCCTGGAGGTTGTGTGGGTCCATGCTGTGGGCACAGAAGTCTGGAAACACAAACTCAGCTTATGACTGGCGCCTAGGGTATCGCAGGCCGGATGTACAGCCCGAGAGGGAGCTCCTGGGCCTCTGAAAAAAGGGCGAGTGGGAGGCGTTCCTTCAGGCTTTTGTCTCTGGATGTTCTGTCCGGGATAGCCGTGGATTGGAGAGGTGGCCTCAGGGTCTGTGGACGAGTATCCCTCTCTGGGGATTTGTCCCAGCTCTCAAGAGTATGGGGCCATGTTGTGGAAAGGGTGGAGTCGTGTTGTCTGGCTCATGGGTCTCTCCAAGAAAGGAATTCCAGAGCAGAGCCCCAGGTACGGGCGGGGCGACTGGAAAACTCAAACACTAATGAGTTGTTTGGGGACGTAGGTATGGTAGGCCCAATCTACAAACCATGACAAGAACTCTTCAGGATATGAAGAAAGTGCGAGTCTGAGGCACTTTCTCAGGCTTTTGTCTCAGGATTTTATATCAACGTTTGCCGTGGAATGTGGGGAGGCCTCATGGGCCATGGACGAATCTTCCTCTCTGTGGATTTGGCCCGGTCCCAATTGTTTTTCGTCAATCTGTGGGATGGGAGGTCTCCTTTCAGGTTTATTACCTCAGGTGTCCGAAAAAAAGAGGAATTCCAAAGTAGAGTCCTGGGGAAGAGTGAAGGGACAACCCAAACTATGGTTAAAAATTGGGGCCTAGGCCCATGGCAGGTCCAATATGCTCATTCTTCATCCAGCCACTAAGAGGCCTTATGTGAGTACTGGGCTCAGGCTGAGGGTCAGAGTGTGTGTATGTCCAATGTGGCCTGTGAGCATGGGCGGAGCCTCATGGGCCACACTGGTTTCAACTACACTGGACTTTGGACAACATGCCAATCACAATGTCTCTTGCCATGGGGAAGGTGTTCTATTTCTGCATCATTTCAACCCTGGGCAGTGGTTGGCGATAAGATCTAGGTCCTGAAGCCTGAAAAACCGCAGTTGGGAAGAGATGACGACCTAAGGCCATGGCGGGTCTGATATGCTCTGAGTGCGGTCAGCTGCCTGTGTGTTGGTCAGGAGGTTCTGGCTCAGGTTGTGTCAGACAGTGCATTAGTGCCCAGGTTAGACTATATAATTTGGGTACAATCGAATGCCGTGTAGGTTTATCCTCATTTGAGGTGCCTGGGCAGCTCATTAGGCAACATATTTTTTCTAGATTGCAGGCAGAGTGCTGCATTGTGGGTACGGAAATGCCAAACTTGTGTGCTTCTGGGCCAGGAGTGTGAGGACAGATGTCTGAGAAGACAAGCTAGACTTGGGCTTCAGGCCGAGGGCACGGCAGGTACCCCTTGCAGACCTGAACCAATATCTCATGCATCTGAAGTCACGGCGAGGATCAGACGTTGGCTCAGGTTGGAGTTTCTGTGCATGACTGCCCCTTCATGAACGGAGGTGAATCTCAAGGCCATGGAGGTTTTCCCACGTTGGGAGTTGTGAATGCCCCCTTCAAGTATTCCTTCTGCGGGACAATTGAGTCCTGTTGGGAAGCTCCAGGACATCACATATGGAATTACTCCAGAGCAACGTTCGAGGATGGATGCGAGGGAAGCCCGCCTCGCATTCCAATTGTCTCCTAGCAACAAAATACTTGAGATCGGATGGCTCTGCTGGAGCAACCGGCTTGGCTGAATTGAAATGGACTTTCCTGAGGATGGGGCCTAATGTGTGTTTGTGCCCCTGAGGGCCTTGGAATGGGGTGGTGGCACCGGGACCCTGAAGTATTCTCCTAAGCTTTTGACATAGCTCCCATGCAAAAGTTTCCTTGTGGAGACGAGATTTTTTCTGATGGGGTCCTCAGGAAACCCCTTATGCTGGTATTGGAATCCAGGCTTTTGAGTATACATGCCTGTAAAGCAAAGCACTGGATCCGATTATGGCCTAGGGTCCTGTCTGGTTCAATCTTATTCTCTGGATATATCCATCTATGGAATGAGTGGAGGTAGATGCTCACCTGGTGTCAGACCGCCCTTGTTTGTCCCCGGAGACCTACACTATTGGGATGGCCTCGGGGTTGTTGGAGATTTCTCCTAATTTGTACGATTTTGGTAAATGGAATGGGCAAAATTCCCATGGATCAGGTAGGCACAGTCCTAATGTGTGGCTCCAGGGGCCCCAGCTTGGAGGGTGTGTGGCCCAGGACTTTGAGGACAGAAGTCTGAAAACACAAACTCAGCTTAGCTTTGGGGACGTAGGTATGGCAGGCCCAATCTACAAACCATGAGAAGAACTCTTCAGGATATGAAGAAAGAGGGAGTCTGAGGCACTTGCTTAGGCTTTTGTCTCAGGATTTTATATCAACGATGGCCGTGGAATGTGGGGAGGCCTCATGGGCCATGGATGAATCTTCCTCTCTGTGGTTAAGCACGATCCCAATTGTTTTTTGTCAATCTGTAAGATTGGAGGTCTCCTTTCAGGTTTGTTACCTCAGGTGTCCCAAGCAAAGAGGAATTCCATATTAGAGCCCTGAGGAAGAGTGAAGGGACAACCTAAAATATGGTTAAAAATTGGGGCAGAGGGGCATGGCAGGCCCAATATGCTGTCTCTTCATCCAGCCACTGAGAGGCCTTACTTGAGGACTGGTCTCTGGCTGAGGGTCACAGTGTGTGTTTGTGAACAATGTGGCCCGCGAACATGGGCGGGGCCTCATGGGCCACACTGGTTTCAACTACACTGGACTGTGGACAACATGCAAATCACAGGTTTCTTGCCATGTGAAAGGTGTTCTGATTTCTGCATCATTTTCAACCGTGGGCAGTGTTTGGAGAGAAGGTCTAGTTTCTGAAGCCTGAAAAACCGCATTTGGGAAGAGATGACCACCTAAGACCATGGTGGGTCTGATATGCTCAGTGTACATTCAGCTGCCTGGGTGTTGGTCAGGAGGTTCTGGCTCAGGTTGTGGCAGACAGTGCATTAGTGCCCAGTTTAGACTATATAATTTGGGTACAGTCGAGTGCCGTGTAGGTTTATCCACATTGGAGTTTCCTGGGCAGCTCATTAGGCAAGATATGTTTTTTAGAGGGCATGCCGACTGCTGCATTGTGGGTCCGGAATTGCCAAACTTGAGGGCATCTGGGCCAGGAGTGTGAGGACAGAAGTCTGAGAACACAAGCTGGACTTGGGCTTCAGGCCGAGGGCATGGCAGGTACCCCCTGCAGATCTGAACCAATATCTCATGCATCTGAAGTCACGGCAAGGATCAGAAGTTGGCTAAGGTTGGAGTTTCTGTGCATGACTGCCCATTCATGAACGGAGCGGTATCTCAAGGCCATGGAGGTTTTCCCACTTTGGGAGTTGTGGGATGCCCCCTTCGTGGATTCCTTGTGCGGGACAATTGAGACATGTTGGGCATCTCCAGGACATCCCATATGGAATGACTCCAGAGCACCATTGTAGGATGGATGCCAGGAAAGCCCGCCTTGCATTCCAATTGTCTCCTAGCAACAATACAGTCGAGATCGGAGGGCTCTGTGGGAGCAACCGGGTTGGCTGAGTTGAAATGGACTTTCCTGAGGATAGGGCCTAATGTGTGTTTGTGTCCATGAGGGCCTTGGAATGGGGCGGTGGCACCGGGACCCTGAAGTATTCTCCTAAGCTTTTGACATAGCTCCCATGCACCGGTTTCATTGTGGAGACGAGATTTGTTCTGATGGGTGCCTCAGGAAACCCCTTATGCTGGTATTGGTATCAGGCTTTTGAGGAGAAATGCCTGTAAACCAAAGCAATGGATCTGATTATGGCCTAGCGTCCTGTCTGGTTAAATCTTCTTCTCTGGGCATATCCATCTATGGAATGAGTGGAGGTAGATCTCCCCTGGTGTCAGACCGCCCTTGTTTGTCCCCGGAGACCTATACTATTGGGATGGCTCGGGGACTAGGGAGAGTTCTCATAATTTGTACAATTTTGGACAATGGAATGGGCAGAATTCCCATGGATTGGGTAGGCAGAGTCCTAATGTGTGGCTCCAGGGGCCCCAGCCTGGAGGGTGTGTGGCCCCGGACTTTCAGGACAGAAGTCTGAAAACACAAACTCAGCTTTGGTTTGGGAACGTAGGTATGGCAGGCCCAATCGACACACCATGAGAAGAACTCTTCAGGATATGAAGAAAGAGCGAGTCTGCTGTGCTTGCTCAGGCTTTTGTCTCTGGATTTTGTATCAACGATGACCGTCGAATGTAGGGAGGTTTCAGGGTCATGGACGATTCTTCCTCTCTGTGGTTTTGGCCCGGTCCCAATTGTTTTTGTCTATCTGTGGTATGGGAGGTCTCCTTTAAGGTTTATTACTTCAGGTGTCCGAACAAAGGAGGAATTCCAAAGCAGAGCCTGGGGAAGAGTGAAGGGACAACCCAAACTATGGTTAAAAATTGGGGCCTAGGGGTATGTCAGGCCCAATATGCTGTCTCTTCAACCAGCCACCGAGAGGCCTTACATGAGGGCTGGGCTCAGGCTGAGCGTCACAGTGTGTGTTTGTTACCAATGTGGCCCGCGAGCATGGGCGGGGCCTCATGGGCCACACTGGTTTCAACTACACTGGACCTTGGACAACATGCCAATCACAAGGTCTCTTGCCATGGGAAAGGTGTTCTGATTTCTGCAACATTTGCAACCCTGGGCAGTGTTTGGAGATAAGGTCTTGGTTCTGAAGCCTGAGAAACCCCAGTTAGGAAGAGATGAAAACCTAAAGCCATGGCGGGTCTGATATGCTCAGTGTGCATTCAGCTGCCAGGGTGTTGGTCAGGAGGTCCTGGCTCAGGTTGTGTCAGACAGTGCATTAGTGCCCAGGTTAGACTATATAATTTGGGTACATTCGAGTGCCGTGTAGGTTTATCCTCATTTGAGGTACCTGGGCAGCTCATTAGGCAAGATATTTTTTCTAGAGGGCAGGCAGAGTGTGCCTTGTGGGTCCGGAATTGCCAAACTTGAGGGCTTCTGGGCCAGGAGTGTGAGGACAGAAGTCTGAGGACACAAGCTAGACTTGGGCTTCAGGCGGAGGGCACGGCAGGTACCCCCTGCAGATTTGAACCAATATCTCATGCATCTGAAGTCACGGCAAGGATCAGATGTTGTAACAGGTTGGAGTTTCTGTGCATGTCTGCCCCTTCATGAATGGAGCGGAAACTCAAGACCATGGAGGTTTTCCCACGTTGGGAGTTGTGGAATGCCCCCTTCAAGGATTCCTTCTGCGGGGCAATTGAGACCTGTTGGGCGGCTCCAGGACATCCCATATTGAATGACTCCAGAGCACCATTGGAGGATGGATCCAGGGAAGCCCGCCTCGCATTCCAATTGTCTCCTAACAACAATATAGTCGAGATGGCATGGCACTGCAGGAGCAACCGGAGTGGCTGAGTTGAAATGGACATTCCTGAGGATGTGGCCTAATGTGTGTTTGTGTCCATGAGGGCCTTGGAATGGGGCGGTGGCACCGGGACCCTGAAGTATTTTCCTAAGCTTTTGACATAGCTCCAATGCACAAGTTTCTTTGTGGAGACGAGATTTGTTCCAATGGGTGCCTCAGGAAACCACTTATGCTGGTATTGGAATCCAGGCTTTTGAGGAACATGCCTGTAAACCAAAGAAATGGATCCGATTATGGCCTAGGGTCCTCTCTGGTTCAATCTTCTTCTATGGGCATATACGTCTAAGGAATGAGAGGAGGTAGATGCTCCCCTAGTCTCAGACCTCCCTTCTTTGTCCCCGGAGACCTACACTATAGGGATGGCCTTGGGGACTTTGGAGAGTTCTCCTA
Organism: Mustela nivalis; assembly: GCF_964662115.1. Classification (NCBI taxonomy): domain Eukaryota; kingdom Metazoa; phylum Chordata; class Mammalia; order Carnivora; family Mustelidae; genus Mustela; species Mustela nivalis. Next base: position 21,473 of record NW_028135360.1, on the reverse strand, counting down.
ATATTTACGATTTTTGTAAATGGAATGGCGAGAATTTTCATGGTTTCGGTAGGCACAGTCCTAATGTGTGGCTCCAGGGGCCCCAGCCTGGAGGGTGTGTGGCCCAGGACTTTGAGTACAGAAGTCTGAAAACACAAACTCAGCTTAGGTTTGGGGACGTAGGTATGGCAGGCCCAATCTACAAACCATGAGAAGTACTCTTCAGGATTTGAAGAAAGAGCGATTCTGAGGCACTTGCTCAGGCTTTTGTCTCTGGATTTTATATCAACGATGGCCGTGGAATGTGGGGAGGACTCATGGGCCCTGGACGAATCTTCCTCTCTGTGGATTTGGCCCGGTCCCTATTGTTTTTCGTCAATCTGTGGGATGGGAGGTCTCCTTTCAGGCTTATTACCTCAGGTGTCTGAACAAAAGAGGAATTCCAAAGCAGAGCCCTGGGGAAGAGTGAAGGGACAACCCAAACTATGGTTAAAAATTGGGGCAGAGGGGCATGGACGCCCAATATGCTATCTCTTCATCCAGCCACTGAGAGGCCTTACATGAGGACTGGGCTCAGACTGAGGGTCACAATGTGTGTTTGTGACCAATGTGGTCCGCGAGCATGGGCGAGGCCTCATGGGCCACACTGGTTTCAACTACACTGGAATTTGGACAACATGCCAATCAGATGGTCACTTGCCATGGGGAAGGTGTTCTGATTTCTGCATCATTTTCAACGCTGGGCAGTGGTTGGAGATAAGGTCTAGGTTCTGAAGATTGAAAAACCGCAGTGGGAAGAGATCACGACTTAAGGCCATGGCGGGTCTCATATGCTCAGTGTGAGGACATCTGCCTTGGTGTTGGTCAGGAGGTTCTGGCTCAGGTTGTGACAGACAGTGCATTAGTGCCCAGGTTAGATATATAATTTGGGTCCAGTCGAGTGCCGTGTAGGTTTATCCTCATTTGTGGTGCCTGGGAAGCTCATTAGGCAAGATATTTTTTCTAGTGGGCATGCAGAGTGCTGCATTGTGGGTCGGACGTGCCAAACTTGAGGGCTTCTGGGCCAGGAGTGTAAAGATAGAAGTCTGAGAAGACAAGCTAGACTTGGGCTTCAGGCCGAGGGCACGGCAGTTACCCCCTGCAGATCGGAAACAATATCTCAAGCATCTGAAGTCACGGCGAGGATCAGACGTTGGCTCAGGTTGGAGTTTCTGTGCATGACGGCCCCTTCATGAACGGAGAGGAATCTCAAGGCCATGGAGGTTTTCCAACTTTGGGAGATGTGGGATGCCCCCTTCAAGGATTCCTTCTGCGGGACAATTGAATCCTGTTAGGCATCTCCAGGACATCCCATATGGAATGACTCCAGAGCATCATTGGAAGATGGATTTCAGGGAAGCACGCCTCACATTCCATTTGTCTCTTCGCACAATACAGTTGAGATTGGATGGCTCTGCGGGAGCAAGCGGGGTGGCTGAGTTGAAATGGACTTTCCTGAGGATGGGCCCTAATGTTTGTTTGTGTCCATTAGGGTCTTGAAATGGGGCGGTGGCACCGGGACCCTGAAGTATTCTCCTAAGCTTCTGACATAGCTCCCATGCACAAGTTTCTTGTGGAGACGAGATTTGTTCTGATGGGTGCCTCAGGAAACCCCTTATGCTGGTACTGGAATCCATGCTTTTGAGGTGACATGCCTGTAAACCAAAGCAATGGATCCGATTATGGCCTAGGGTCCTGTCTGGTTCAATCTTCTTCTCTGGGTATATCCATCTATGGAATGAGTGGAGGTAGATGCTCACCTGGTGTCAGACCGGGCTTGTTTGTCCACGGAGACCTACACTATTGGGATGGCCTCGGGGACTTTGGAGAGTTCTCCTAATATGTACGATTTTGGACAATGGAATTGGCAGAATTCCCATGGATTGTGTAGGCACAGTCCTAATGTGTGGATCCAGGGGCCCCAGCTGGGAGGGTGTGTGGCCCAGGACTTTGAGACAGAAGTCTGAAATCGCAAACTCAGCTTAGGTTTGGGGACATAGGTATGGCAGGCCCAATCTACAATCCATGAGAAGAACTCTACAGGATATGCAGAAAGAGCGAGTCTGAGGCACTTGCTCAGACTTTTGTCTCTGGATTTTATATCACCAATGGCCGTGGAATGTGGGGAGTCCTCATGGGCCATGGACGAATCTTCCTGTCTGTGGATTGGGCCCGGTCCCAATTGTTTTTCGTCAAGCTGTGGGATGGGAGGTCTCCTTTCAGGTTTATTCCCTCAGGTGTCGACAAAAGAGGAATTCCGAAGCAGAACCCTGGGGAAGAGTGAAGAGACAACCCAAACAATGGTTAAATTTTGGGGCCTAGGGGCATGGCAAGCCCAATATGCTGTCTCTTCATCCAGCCACTGAGAGGCCTTACATGAGGACTGGGCTCAGGCTGAGGGTAACAATGTGTGTTTGTGACCAATGTGGCCCGCGAGGATGGTCGGGGCCTCACGGGCCACACTGGTTTCAACTACACTGAACTTGGACAACATGCCAATCACAAGGTCTCTTGCCATGGGGAAGGAGTTCTGATTTCTGCATCATTTTCAACGCTGGGCAGTGGTTGGAGATAATGTCTAGGTTCTGAAGCCTGAATACCGCAGTTGGGAAAAGATGACGACCTAAGGCCATGCCAGGTCTTATGAGCTCACTCTGCGGTCAGCTGCCTTTCTGTTGGTCAGGCGGTTCTGGCTCAGGTTGTGTCAGAGAGTGCATTAGTGCTCAGGTTAGACTATATAATTTGGGTAGAGTCGAGTGCCTCTTTGTTTTATCCTCATTTGAGGTGCCTCGGCAGCTCATCAGGCAAGATATTTTTTCTAGAGCGCAGGCAGAGTGCTGCATTGTGGGTCCGGAATTGCCAAACATGAGGGCTTCTGGGCCACGAGTGTGAGGACAGAAGTCTGAGAACACAAGCTAGACTTTGGCTTCAGGCCAAGGGCACGGCAGGTACCCCCTGCAGATCTGAACCAACATCTAATGCATCTGAAGTCACAGCGAGAATCAGACGTTGGCTCAGTTTGGAGTTTCTGTGCATGACTGCCCCTTCATTAACGGTGCGGAATCTCAAGGCCATGGAGGTTTTCCCACGTTGGGAGTTGTGGGATGACCCGTTCAACGATTCCTTCTGCGGGACATTTGAGAGCTGTTGGGCTGCTCCAGGATATTCCATATGGAATGACTCCAGAGCACCGTTGGAGAATGGATACCAGGGAAGCCCGCCAAGCATTCCAATTTTCTCCTAGCAACAAGACAGTTGAGATGGGATGTCTCTGCGGGAGCAACCGGCTTGGCTGAGTTGAAATGGACTTTCTGGGGATAGGAACTAATGTGTGTTTGTGTCCATGAGGGCTTGGAATGGGGTGGTGGCACCGGGAACCTTAAGTATTCTCCTAAGGTTTTGACATAGGTCCCATGAACAAGTTTCCTTGTGGAGATGAGATTTGTTCTGATGGGTGCCTCAGGAAACCCCCTATGCTGTTATTGGAATCCAGGCTATTGAAGACACATGTCTCTAAACCAAAGCAATGGATCCGATTATGGCCTAGGGTCCTGTCTGGTTCAATCTTCTTCTCTGGGGACATCCATCTATGGTATGAGTGGAGGTAGATGCTCATCTGGTGTCAGACCGCCCTTGTTTGTCCCCGGAGACCTACACTATTGGGATGGCCTTGGGGACTTTGGAGGTTTCTCCTAATTTGTACGATTTGGGACAATGGAATGGGCAGAATTCCCATGGATTGTGTAGGCACAGTCCTAATGTGTGGCTCCAGGGGCCCCAGCCTGGAGGGTGTGAGGCCCACGACATTGAGGACAGAAGTCCTAAAACACAAACTCAGCTTAGGTTTGGGGACGTAGGTATGGAAGGCCCAATCTACAAACCATGAGAAGAACACTTCAGGATATGAAGAAAGAGCGAGTCTGAGGCTCTTGCTCAGGCTTTGGTCTCTTGATTTTGTGTCAACGATGGCCGTGGAATGTGGGGAGGCCTCATGCGCCATGGACGATTCTTCCTCTCTGTCGATTTGGCCCGGTCACAATTGTTTTTCGTCAATCTGTGGGATGGGAGGTCTCCTTTCAGGTTTGTTACCTCAGGTTTCCCAAGCAAAGAGGAATTCCATATTAGAGCCCTAGGTAAGAGTGAAGGGACAACCCAAACTATGGTTAAAAATTGGGGCCTAGGGGCATGGCAGGCCCAATATGCTGTCTCTTCATCCAGCCACTGAGAGGCCTTATTAGTGGACTGGGCTCAGCCTGAGGGTCACAATGTGTGTTTGGGACCAATGTGGCCCACGATCATGGGCGGGGCCTCATGGGCCACACTGGTTTCAACTGCACTGAACTTTGGACAACATGCCAATCACAAGGTCTCTTGCCATGGGGAAGGTGTTCTGATTTCTGCAACATTTTCAACCCGTGGCAGAGGTTGGAAATAAGGTCTAGGTTCTGAAGCCTGAAAACAGCAGTTGGGAAGAGATGACGACCTAAGGCCATGGCGGGCCGATGGGCTCAGTGTACGGTCAGCTGCCTCGGTGTTGGTAGGAGGTTCTGGCTCAAGTTGTGTCAGAGAGTGCAATAGTGCCCAGGTTAGACTATATAATTTGGGTACAGTCGAGTGCCGTGTAGGTTTATCCTCATTTGTGGTGCCTGGGCAGCTCATTAGGCAAGATATTTTTTCTAGAGGGCAGGCAGAGTCTGCATTGTGAGTCCGGAATTGCCAAGCTTGAGGGCTTCAAGGCAAGGAGTGTGAGAACAGAAGACTGAGAACACAAGCTAGACATGGGCTTCAGGCCGAAGTCACGGCAGGAAACCCCTGCAGATCTGAACCAATATCTCATGCATCTGAAGTCACGGCGAGGATCAGACATTGGCTGAGGTTGGAGTTTCTGTGCATGACTGCCCCTTCATGAACGGAGCGGAATTACAAGGCCATGGAGGTTTTCCCACGTTGGGAGTTGTGGGATGCCCCCTTCAAGGAATCCTTCTGCGGTACATTTGAGACGTGTTGGCAACCCAGGACATATCATATGGAATGACTCCAGAGCACCGTTCGAGGATGGATGCCAGGGAATCCCGCCTCCCATTCCATTGTCTCCTAGGAACAAGACAGTTGAGATGGGATGGCTCTGCGGGAGTAACCGGGGTGGCTGAGTTGAAATGGACTTTCCTGAGGATGGGTCCTAATGTGTATTTGTGTCCATGAGGGCCTTGGAATGGGGCGGTGGCACCGGGACCCTGAAGTATTCTCCTAACCCTTTGACATAGCTCCAATGCACAAGTTTCCTTGTGGAGATGAGATTTTTTCTGATGAGTGCCTCAGGAAACCCCCTATGCTGGTATTGGAATCCAGGGATTTGAGGAGACATGCCTGTAAACCAAAGCTATGGATCCGATTATGGCCTGGGGTCCTGTCTGGTTCAATCTTCTTCTCTGGGGACATCCATCTATGGTATGAGTGGAGGTAGATGCTCAGCTGGTGTCAGACCGCCCTTGTTTGTCCCCAGAGACCTACAGTATTGGGATGGCCTCGGTGACTTTGGAGGTTTCTCCTCATTTGTACGATTTTGGTCAATGGAATGGGCAGAATTCCCATGGATTGGGTAGGCACCGTACTAATGTGTGGCTCCAGGGGCCCCAGCCTGGAGGGTTGTGGCCCAGGACTTTGAACACAGAAGTCTCAAAACACTAACTCAGCCTAGGTTTCAGGACGTAGGTATGGCAGGCCCAATCTACAAACCATGAGAAGAACTCTTCAGGATATAAGAAAGAGCGAGTCTGAGGCTCTTGCTCAGGCTTTTGTCTCTGGATTTTGTATCAACGTTGGCCGTGGAATGTGGGGAGACCTCATGGGCCATGGACGAAATTTCCTCTCTGTGGATTTGGCCCAGTCCCAATTGCTTTTCGTCAATCTGTGGATTGGGAGGTCTCCTTTCAGTTTTATTACCTCAGGTGTCTCAAACAAAGAGAAATTCCAAAGCACAGCCCTGGGGAAGAGTAAAGGGACAACCCAAACTATGTTTAAAAATTGGGGCCTAGGGGCATGGCAGGACCAATATGCTGTCTCTTGATCCAGCCACTGAGAGGCCTTTCTTGAGGACTGGGCTCAGGCTGAGGGTCATAATGTGTGTTTGTGACCAATGTGGCCCGCGAGCATGTGCGGAGCCTCATGGGCCACACTGGTTTCAACTACACCTAACTTTGGACAACATGTCAATCACAAGGTCTCTTGCCATGGGAAAGGTGTTCTGATTTCTGCATCATTTTCAACCCTGGGCAGTGTTTGGAGATAAGGTCTTGGTTCTGAAGCCTGAGAAACCCCAGTTAGGAAGAGATGAAAACCTAAATCCATGGTGGGTCTGATATGCTCAGTGTGCATTCAGCTGCCAGGGTGTTTGGTCAGGAGGTCCTGGCTCAGGTTGTGTCAGACAGTGCGTTAGTGCCCAGGTTAGACAATATAATTTGGGTACAGTCGATTGCTGTGCAGGTTTATCCTCATTTGAGGTGCCTGGGCAGCTCATTAGGCAAATTATTTTTTCTACAGGGCAGCCAGAGTGCTGCATTGTGGGTCCGGAATTGCCAAACTTGAGGGCTTCTGGGCCAGGACTGTGAGGACAGAAGTCTGAGAACACAAACTAGACTTGGGCTTTAGGCCGAGGGCATGGCAGGTACCCCCTGCAGATCTGAACCTTTATCTCATGCATCTGAAGTCACGGCGAGGATCAGAAGTTTGCTCAGGTTGGAGTTTCTGTGCATGACTGCCCCTTCATGAACGGAGCGGAATCTCAAGGCCATGCAGGTTTTCCCACGTTGGGAGTTGTGGGATTCCCCCTTCATGGATTCCTTCTGCGGGACAAATGAGACCTGTTGGGCAGCTCCAGGATATTCCATATGGAATGACACCAGAGCACCGTTGGAGGATGGATGCCAGGGAAGCTCGCCTCGCAATCCAATTGTCTCCTAGAAAAAATACAGTTGAGATCGGTTGGCGCTGCGTGAGCAACCGGGGTGGCTGAGTTGAAATGAACTTTCCTGAAGATGGGGCCTAATGTATGTTTGCGTCCATGAGGGCCTTGGAATGGGGCGGTGGCAGCGGGACCCTGAAGTATTCTCCTAAGCTTTTGACATAGCTCCAATGCACAAGTGTCCTTGTGGAGACCAGATTAGTTCTGATGGGTGCCTCAGGAAACCCCTTATGCTGGTATTGGAATCCAGGCTTTTGATGAGACATGCCTGTAAACCAAAGCAATGGATCCGATTATGGCCTAGGATCCTGTCTGTTCAATCTTCTTCTCTGGGGATATCCATCTATGGAATGAGTGGAGGTAGATGCTCACCTGGTGTCAATCACCCTTGTTTGTCCCCGGAGACCTATACTATTGGATGGCCTCGGGGACTTTGGAGAGTTCTCATAATTTGTACGATTTTGGACTATGGAATGGGCAGAATTCCCATGGATTGGGTAGGCACAGTCTAATGTGTGGCTCCAGGGGCCCCAGCCTGGAGGGTTTGTGGCCCAGGACTTTGAGGACAGAAGTCAGAAAACACAAACTCAGCTTAGATTTGGGGATGTAGGTATGGTAGGCCCAATCTACAAACCATGAGAAGAACTCTTCAGAATATGAAGAAATTGTGAATCTGAGGCGCTTGCTCAGGCTTTTATCTCTGGATTTTGTATCAACTATGGCCGTGGAATGTGGGGAGACGTCATGGGCCATGGACGAATCTTCCTCTCTGTGGATTGGCCCGGTCCCGATTGTTTTTCGTCAATCTGTGGGATGGGAGGTCTCCTTTCAGGTTTTTTACCTCAGGTTTCCCATTTAAAGATGAATTCCAAAGCAGAGCCCTGGGGAAGAGTGAAGGGACAACCCAAACTATCGTTAAAATTTGGGGCCTAGGGGCATGGCGGACCCCATATGCTGTCTCTTCATCCAGCCACTGAGAGGCCTTACTTGAGGACTGGGCTCAGGCTGAGGGTCACAATGTGTGTTTGTGACCAATGTGGCCCGGGAGCATGGGCGGGGTCTCATGGGCCACACTGGTTTCAACTACACTGAACTTTGGACAACATGCCAACACAAGGTCTCTTGCCATGCGGAAGGAGTTCTGATTTCTGCATCATTTTCAACCCCGGGCAGTGATTGGAGATAAGGTCTAGGTTCTGAAGCCTGAAAACCGCAGTTGGATAGAGATGATGTCCTAAGGCCAGGGCGGGTCTGATGTGCTCAGTGTGTGGTCAGCTGCCTGGGTGTTCATCAGGAGGTTCTGGCTCAGGGTGTTAGACAGTGCATTAGTGCCAAGGTTAGACTATATAATTTGGGTACATTCGAGTGCGTGTAGGTTTATCCTCATTTGAGGTGCCTGGGCAGCTCATTAGGCAAGATATTTTTTCTAGAGGGCAGGCAGAGTGCTGCATTGTGGGTCCTGAATTGCCAAACTTGAGGGCTTCTGGGCCAGGAGTGTCTGAGAACACAAGCTAGACTTGGGCTTCAGGCGGAGGGCACAGCAGGTACCCCCTGCAGATCTGAACCAATATCTCATGCATCTGAAGTCACGGCGAGGATCAGACATTGGCTCAGGTTGGGTTTCTGTGCATGACTGCCACTTCATGAACGGAGCGGAAACTCAAAGCCATGGAGGTTTTCCCACGTTGGGAGTTGTGGGATGCCCCCTTGGAGGATTCCTTCTGCGGGATTATTGAGACCTGTTGGGAAGCTCCAGGACATAACATATGGAATGACTCCAGAGCACCGTTCGAGGATGGATACAGGGAAGCCAGCCTCGCATTGCAATTGTCTCCTATCCACAAGACAGTTGAGATCAGATGGCTCTGCGGGAGCAACCGGGGTGGCTGAGTTTAAATGGACTTTCCTGCGGATGGGGCCTAATGTGTGTTTGTGTCCATGAGGGCGTTGGAATGGGGCGGTGGCATCGGGACCCTGAAGTACTCTCCTAAGCTTTTGACATAGCTCCCATGCACAAGTTTCCTTGTGGAGATGAGATTTGTTCTGATGGGTGCCACAGGAAACCCCTTATGCTGATATTGGAATTCAGGTTTTGAGGAGACATGCCCTAAACCAAAGCAATGGATCCAATTATGGCCTCGGGTCCTGTCTGTTTCAATCTTCTTCTCTGGGTATATTCATCTATAGAAAGAGTGGAGGTAGATGCTCACCTGGTGTCTGATTGCCCTCGTTTGTCCCCAGAGACCTACACTATTAGGATGGCCTCAGGGACTTTGGAGAGTTCGCCAAATTTGTACAATTTTGGACAATAGAATGGGCAGAATTCCCATTGATTGGGTAGGCACAGTCCTAACGTTTGGCTCCAGAGGCCCCATCCTGGAGGGTGTGTGGCCCAGGACTTTGAGGACAGAAATCTGAAAACACAAAATAAGCTTAGGTTTGGGGACGTAGGTATGGCAGGCCTAATCTACAAACCAGGAGAAGAACTCTTCTGGATATGAAGAAAGAGCGAGTCTGAGGCACTGGCTTAGGCTTTTGTCTCTGGATTTTATATCAACGATGGCCGTTGAATGTGGGGAAACCTCATTGGCCATGGACAAGTCTCCTTTCAGTTGATTTGGCCAGGTCCCAATAGTTTTTCGTCAATCTGTGGGACGGGAGGTCTCCTTTCAGGTTTATTACCTCAGGTATCCGAACAAAAGAGAAATTCCAAAGCAGAGCCTGGGGAAGAGTGAAGTGACAACAGAAACTATGGTTAAAAATTGGGGCCTAGGGGCATGGCAGGCCCCATATGCTGTCTCTTCATCCAGCCACTGAGAGGCCTTACATGAGGACTGGGCTCAGGCTGAGGGTCACAATGTGTGTTTGTGACCAATGTGGCCCTCGAGCTTGGGCGGGGCTTCATGGGCCACACTGGTTTCAAGTACCCTGGCTTTGGTCAACATGCCAATCACAAGGTCTCTTGCCATGGGGAAGGTGTTCTGATTTTTGCATCATTTTCATCCCTGGGCAGTGGTTGGGGGTAAGGTCTAGGTTCTGAAGCCTGAAAAACCGCAGTTGGGAAGAGATGACCTCATAAGTCCAAGGCGGGTCTTATACACTCAGTGTGCGGTCAGCTGCCTGTGTGTTAATCAGGAGGTTCTGGCTCAGGTTGTGTCAGACAGTGCATTAGTGCCCAGGTTAGACTATATAATTTGGGTACAGTCGAGTGTCGTGTAGGTTTATCCTCATTTGAGGTGCCTGGGCAGCTCATTAGGCAAGATATTTTTTTCTAGAGGGCAGACAGAGTGCTGCATTGTGTGTCCGGAATTGCCAAACTTGAGGGATTCTGGGCCAGGAGTGTGAGGACAGAAGTCTGAGAACACAAGCTAGACATGGGCTTCAGGCGGAAGGCACGGCAGGTACCCCCTGCAGATCTGAACCAATATCTCGAGCATCTGAAGTCACGGCGAGGATCAGAAGTTGGCTCAGGTTGGAGTTTCTGTGCATGACTGCCCCTTCATGAACGGAGCGGAATCTCAAGTCCATGGAGGTTTTCCCACGTCGGGAGTTGTGGAATGCCCCCTTCAAGGCTTCCTTCTGCGGCACAATTGAGACCTTTTGTGCAGATCCAGGATATCCCATATGGAATGGCCCCAGAGCACCGTTGAGGATGGATGCCAGGGAAGCCCGCCTCGCATTCCAATTGTCTCCTAGCAAAAAGACAGTTGAGATCGGATGGCTCTGCAGGAGCTACTGGGTGGCTGAGTTGAAATGGGCTTTCCTGAGTATGGGGCCTAATATGTGTTTGTGTCCATGAGGGCCTTGGAATGGGCCGGTGGCACCGGGACCCTGAAGTATTCTCCTAAGCTTTTATCATAGCTCCCATGCACAAGTTTCCTTGTGGAGACGAGATTTGTTCTGATGGGTGCCTCAGGAAACCCCTTATGCTGGTATTGGAATCCAGGCTTTTGAGGAGACATTCCTGTAAAACAAAGCAATGGATCCAATTATGGATTAGGTTCCTGTCTGGTTCAATCTTCTTCTCTTGGGATATCCATCTATGGTATGAGTGTAGGTAGATGCTCAGCTGGTCAGACGCCCCTGTTTGTCCCCGGAGAACTACACTATTGGGATGGACTCGGGGACTTTGGAGGATTCTCCTAATTTGTAAGAATTTGGACAATGGAATGGGCAGAATTCCCATGGATTGGGTAGGCACAGTCCTAATGTGTGGCTCCATGGGGCCCAGTCTAGAGGGTGTGTGGCCGAGGACTTTGAGGACAGAAGTCTGAAAACACAAACTCAGCTTAGGTTTGTGGATGTAGGTATGGCAGGCCCAATCTACAAACCATGAGAAGAAGTCTTCAGGAAATGAAGAAAGAGCGAATCTGAGGTGCTTGCTCAGGCTTTTGTCTCTGGATTTTGTATCAACGATGGCCGTGGTATGTGTGGAGGCCTCATGCGCCATGGACGAATCTCCTCTCTGTGGATTTGGCCCGGTCCAAATTGTTTTTCGTCATTCTGTGGATGGGAGGTCTCCTTTCAGGTTTGTTACCTCAGGTTTCCCAACAAAAGAAGAATTTCAAAGCAGAGCCCTGGGGAAGATTGAAGGGACAACCCAAACTATGATTAAAAATTTGGGCCTAGGGGCATGGCAGGCCCAATATGCTGTCTCTTCATCCAGCCACTGAGAGGCCTTACTTGAGGACTGGGCTCAGGCTGAGGGTCACAATGTGTGTTTGTGACCAATGTGGCCAGTGAGCATTGGCGGGGCCTCATGGGCCACACTGGTTTCAACTACACTGAACTTTGGACAACATGCCAATAAGAAGGTTTCTTGCCATGGGGAAGGAGTTCTGATTCTGCATCATTTTCAACCCTAGGGCAGTGGTTGGAGATAAGGTCTAGGTTCTGAAACCTGAAAAACCGCAGTTGGGAAGAGATGACGACCTAAGGCCATCGTGGGTCTGATGTGCTCACTGTGCGGTCAGCTGCCTGAATGTTGGTCAGGAGGTTCGGGCTCAGGTTGTGTCAGACAGTGCATTGGTGCCCAGGTTAGACTATATAATTTGGGTACAGTCGAGTGCCATTTAGGTTTATCCTCATTTGTGGTGCCTGGGCATCTCATGAGCCAAGATATTTTTTCTAGAGGGCAGGCAGAGTGCTGCATTGTGTGTCCGGAATTGCCAAACTTGAGGGCTTCTGGGCCAGGAGTGTGAGGACAGAAGTCTGAGAACACAAGCCAGACTTGGGCTTCAGGCCGAGGGTACGGCAGGTACCCTTTGCAGATCTTAAACAATATCTCATGCATCTGAAGTCACGGCGAGGATCAGCCTTTGGCTTAGGTTGGAGGTTCTGTGCATGACTGCCCCTTCCTGAACGGAGCAGAATCTCAAGGCCATGGAGGTTTTCCCACGTTGTGAGTTGTGGGATGCCCCCTTCAAGGATTCCTTGGCGTTACAATTGAGACTTTTTGGGCATCTCTAGGACATCCCATATGGAATAACTCCAGAGCACTATTCGAGAATGGATGCCAGGGAAGCCCGCCTCGCATTCCAATTGTCTCCTAGCAACAAGACAGTTAAGATCGGATGGCTCTGTGATAGCAACCAGGGTGGCTGAGTTGAAATGGAATTTCCTGAAGATGGGGCCTAATGTGTGTTTGTGTCCCTGAGGACCTTGGAATGGGGTGGTGGCACCGGGACCCTGAAGTATTCTCCTAAGCTTTTGACATAGCTCCCATGCACAAGTTTCATTGTGGAGATGAGATTTGTTCTAATGGTTGCCTCAGGAAACCCCCTATGCTGGTATTGGAATCCAGGCTTTGAGGAGACATGCCTGTAAACCAAAGCAATGGATCTGATTATGGCCTAGAGTCCTGTCTGGTTCAATGTTCTTCTCTGGGGACATCCATCTATGGTATGAGTGGTGGTAGATGTTCAGCTGCTGTCAGACCGCCCTAGTTTGTCCCGGGAGAACTACACTATTGGGATGGCCTCGGGGACTTTGGAGGGTTCTCATAATTTGTAAGATTTTGGACAATGGAATGGACAGAATTCTCATGGATTGGGTAGGCACAGTCCTAATGTTTGGCTTCAGGGGCCCCAGCCTGGAGTGTGGGTGGCCCAGGACTTTGAGGACAGAAGTCTGAAAACACAAACTCAGCTTAGGTTTGGGGACGTAGGTATGGGAGGCCCAATCTACAAACCATGAGAAGAACTCTTCGGGATATGAAGAAAGAGCAAGTCTGAGGCGCTTGCTCAGGCCTTTGTCTCTGGATTTTGTATCAACGATGGCCGTGGATGTGGGGAGGCCTCATGGGCCATGGACGAATCTTCCTCTCTCTGGATTTGGCCCGGTCCCAATTGTTTTTCGTCAAGCTGGGGTATGGGAGGTCTCCTTTCAGGTTTGTTACCTCAGGTGTCCCAACAAAAGAGGAATTCCGAAGCAGAGCCCTGGGGAAGAGTGAAGGGACAACCCAAACTATGGTTAAAAATTGGGGCCTAGGGGCATGGCAGGCCCAATATACTGTCTCATCATCCAGCCACTGAAAGGCCTTACTTGAGGACTGGGCACAGGCTGAGGGTCACAGTGTGTGTTTGTGACCAATGTGGCCTGCGAGCATGGGCGGGACCACATGGGCGACACTGCGATCAACTACACTGAACTTTGGACAATATGCCAATCACAAGGTCACTTGCCATGAGAAGGAGTTCTGATTTCTGCATCATTTTGAACCCTGGGCACTGGTTGGAGATAAGGTCTAGGTTCTGAAGCCTTAAAACCGCAGGTGGGAAGAGATGACGACCTAAGACCATAGCGGGTCTGATGTGCTCAGTGTGCGGTCAGCTGCCTGTGTGTTAATCAGGAGGTTCAGGCTCAGTTGTGACAGACAGTGCATTAGTGCCCAGGTTGGACTATATAATTTGTGTACAGTAGAGTGCCATGTAGGTTTATCCTCATTTGAGGTGCCTGGGCAGCTCATTAGGCATGATATTTTTTCTAGAGTGCAGGTAGAGTGCTGCATTGGGGGTCTGAAATTGCCAACATTGAGGGCTTCTGGGCCAGTAGGGTGAGGACAGAAGTCTGAGAACACAAGCTAGACTTGGGCTTTAGGCCTTGGGCACGGCAGTTACCCCCTGCATATCTGAACCAATATCTCATGCATCTGAAGTCACGGCGAGGATAAGACGTTGGCTCAGGTTGGAGTTTCTGTGCATGACTGCCCCTTCATGAACGGAGCGGAATCTCAAGGCCATGGAGGTTTTCCCACGTTGGGAGATGTGGGATGCCCCCTTCAACGATTCCTTCTGCGGGACATAGAGACCTGTTGGGCAGCTCCAGGACATCCCATATGGAATGACTCCACAGCACCGTTCGAGGATGGATACCAGGGAGACCGCCTCGCATTCCAATTGTCTCCTAGCAACCAGACAGTTGAGATCGGATGGCTCTACGAGAGCAACTGGGTTGGCTGAGTTGAAATGGAATTTCCTGAAGATGGGGCCTAATGTGTGTTTGTGTCCATGAGGGCCTCGGAAAGGGGCGGTGGCACCAGGACCCTGAATTATTCTGCTAAGCTTTTGACATAACTCCCATGCACAAGTTTCCTTGTGGAGACGAGATTTGTTCTTTTGGGTGCCTCAGGAAGCACCCATTCTGGTATTGGAATCCAGTTTTTTAGGAGACATGCCTGTAAATCAAAGCAATGGATCTGATTATGGCCTAGGGTCCTGTCTGGTTCAATCTACTTCTCTGGGGACATCCATCTATGGTTGAGTGGAGGTAGATGCTCAGCTGGTTTCAGACCACCCTTGTTTGTCCCCGGAGACCTACACTATTGGGATGGCCTCGGGGACTTTGGAGGTTTCTCCTAATTTGTACGATTTTGGACAATGGAATGGGCAGAATTCCCATGGATTGGGTAGGCACAGTCCTAATGTGTGGCTCCAGGGGCCCCAGCCTGGAGAATGTGTGGCCCAGCATTTTGAGGACTGAAGTCTGAAAACACAAACTCAGCTTACGATTGGGGACGTAAAAATGGCAGGCCCAATCTACAAACCATGAGAAGAACACCTCGGGATATGAAGAAAGAGCGAGTCTGAGGCGCTTGCTCAGGCTTTTGTCTCTGGATTTTGAATCAAATCAGGCTAGAGTTTTTGTCCATCATGGCCTCTTCCTGAAGGGTGTGGGGGCTTCATGAGGCCAGGGAGGTTTGCCTATGATGGGAATTGTGAACTACTCCACACCTCAATGTTTCCTTCTGCACGACAGTCGAGTCCTATTGGATGGTTCCAGGAGGCCCCATTCGGAAAGACTCGAGAGCAGGGGTCTAAAAATGGATGCCTCGGAACGCCACCTCATATTCCCACTCTTTAGTCAGGACAAGGCAGGCTCAATCTGTGGGCTCCTGGGTGAGCTACCCAGAGGGGAGAGTTGAAATTGACTCTCCGGAAGATGAGTGCTACTGTGGGTTGGTGGCCTGGGAGACCTTGGAATGTGGAGGTGGCTCAGGGTCTCTGCAGGATTCTCCAACCTGAAGTGTTTGACACGGCTCCAACAAGGAAGCTGGCCATGTGGAGACGAGTGGAGTTCTGTTCAGTGCCTCAGGAAAACCCCATATCCTGTTCTTCGAACCAAAGCCTCTGAGGAGTGACACCTGGAAACCAAAGCAAGAGTTGAGATTAGGGCCTAAGGGCCTGTCCGGCTCAACCTTCTATCTCTGTTGATATCTGTGTGCATGCCTTCATGGAGGTAGCGGCTCAGCTTTTGTCCGAATGCCCCTGTGTGTCCAGGGAGGCTCCCAGTAGTGGGATGTCCTCGGGGTCCTTGAGGTTTCTCATATTCTGGAGGTGTGTGGCCAAAAGAATGGACACAGTTTCCCAGGAGAGAGCAGGGACGGTCCTGGGGTAAGGCTCCAGAAGACCCAGCCGAGAGGCTGTGTTTGCCAGGGCTATGGGGACAGATGACTGAAAAAGCAAACTTGGCTCAGCTAGGGGCCAAGGTAATGGCAGGCCTGATCTCCAGTCCGTGAGCGGAGATCCTCTGGATATCAAAGGAGGGCAAGTGGGAGGCAGTCGCTCAGGCTTTTGTCTCTGGGTGTTGTGTTCAATGTGGCCGTTCAGGGTATGGGTTGCTTCAGGGGCCGAGAAAGAGCCTTCCTCTCGGGGGATTGTCCAAGCTCCCAAGTGTATGGGTTTATTCTGAGGGAAGGGAAGAGTACTGTTTTCTGCCACAGGGGACCCCCCAGGAGAGGGACTCTAGAGCACAGCAGTGTGTTCCCTCAACTGGAATACACACCATCTAGTTAGTCCTGGGTGCCTATGGGCATGGCAAGCCACATATGCGGGCTCTGGTCCAGTCACTGAGAGGCGTTACTTGAATAAGGTACTCACGCTGAGGGTCACCATGTGTGTTTGTGCCCAAGGCGGCCCTCACGCATGGGCGTGGCCTCATGGGCCATGACTTTTTCTCCTACACTGAAGGTTTGACACTCTGCCAGCAGCAAGGTTTCTTGCCATGGGGAAGGAGGGGTTCTGACTTGTGCATCAGGTTCCCCCCTGTGCAGGGATTGGAGATAAGGTCTAGGTTCCGATGACTGAAAACCCAGGTTGGGAATGGATGGTAGCCTAAGGCAGTGGCGGGTCCAATGTGCTGGGTGTGCAGCCAGCTGTGTCGGTGTCTGTTGGAAAGTCTGGGCTAAGGCTAATTGCGACAGAGCATCAGTGTTAAAGGTACCTATGCAATTGGGATGATGCCGAGGGCCAAGCAGTTTGATCCTCATTTGGGGTCTCTGGGCAGCAACATAGACAATGATTTTCTCATGGGAGGCAGGCATATTGCTTCATTTTGGCCCCAGAATTCCCAGTAGGGAGTGTTTGTGTGCCAGGAGTATGAGGACGGAAGTCTGAAAACACAAGCTAGGGTGTGGATTGGAGCCAAGGGCAGAGCAGGCCCACTCTGCAGAGGCTGAATCGAAATCTCATGCATCTGAAGTCAGGCTGAGGATCAGACGTTGGCTGAGGCTGGAGTATGTGTCCATGATGGCACCTTCATGAAACGGGGGCCTCATGAGGCCAAGGAAGTTTTCCCACGCTGAGTTTGGAGGTTGCCCCAAACAAAAAGATTTCCTTCTGCAAGACATTCGAGTCCTGTTGCATGGCTCCAGGACATACCATACGGAAGGACTGGAGAGCAGGGTTTGAAGGATGGATCCCTGTACAGCATGCCTCGCATTCCCATTGGCCATTTGCGCCAAGATATGTTTGATCTGCTGCCTCTGGGGCACGCTACCCAGGGAGCTGAGTTGAAATGGGCTCTCCTGAGGATGCTCATAATGTGCGTTTGGGTCCATGGAGACCTTGGAATGTGCTGGTTGTTCACGGGCCCTACGGAACTCTCCTACCTTAAGGGTTTGATACATCCCCAGTAAGAAAGCTCCCCATGTGGAGACGAGAGAGGTTTGGTTTGGTACCTCAGAAAAGCCCCATGTGCTGGTCTACGAAAACAGTCCTCTGAGGACGGACACATGGAAACCAAAGCTAAGGTTCAGATTAGGGCCTGGGGGCCTGTCCATTTCAATCTTCTGTCTCTGGGGACACTGTCTGAGAGTCTAAGTGGAGATAGTTGCTCCGCTGGTATAAGAGAGCCCCTCTTAGTCCATGGTGGCCTACACTATTGATGGCCTCAGGGGCCTTGGAGCTTTTCCCTAACCTGTAGGGTTGTGGTCAATGGATTGGGCACACTTTCCTTGGAGAGGGCAGGCACAATCTTTCGCTGTGGCTCCAGAGACCCTAGCCTGGAGGATGTGCGGGTCCAGGCTGTGGGCACAGAAGTCTGAAAACACAAACTCAGCTTATGAGTGTCGCTTAGGGTATGGCTGGCAGGATGTACAGACCGAGAGGGAGCTCCTGGGCCTCTGAAACAATGGCGAGTGGGAGGCGTTCCTTAAGGCTGTAGTCTCTGGATGTTGTGTCCGGGATAGCCGTGGATTGCAGGGGTGTCAACAGGGCCAATGAACGAGTATCCATCTCTGGGGATTTGTCCTAGCTACCAAGAGTTTGTGGTCATTTTGTGAGAAAGGTGGAGTCGTGTTGTCTGGCTCATGTGTCTCTCCAAGAAAGGGATTCCATAGCAGAGCCCCAGGTACGGGCGGGGCGACTGGAAAACTCAAACACTGGTGAGGTTGGGTGCACAGGGGCTTGGCAAACCCCATATGCGGGCTCTTGGTCCAGGCCCTGACAGGCCTTTCTTTGACATGGGGCTCATGCTGAGGGTCACAGTGTGAATTTGTGCCCAAGCAGCACTCAAGTTTGGGCGTGGCATCAGGGGCCATAAAGGTTTCTCCCACCCTGAATTGTGACTCCATGCCAAGAGCAAGCATTACAGCCATGGGGAAGGAGTAGTTCTGTATTGTGCTTGCGATACCCAGCTGTGTGGAGAATTGATATAATGTCTAGGTTCAGATGTCTGAAAACCAAGGTTAGGAAGAGATGACGGCATAAGACCATGGCGTGTCCGAAGGGCTGGGTGTGTCGCCAGCTGTCTCCTTGTCTGTCTGGACGTCTAGCTTCAGGCTGTGTCAGACAGAGCATGAATGCCCAGAGCAGCCTATCCAGTTCGGGTACCGTCGAAGCCCGAGCAGGTTGATCCTCATCTGGGTTTTCTGGAGAGACCCTCAGGGAAACGTTTTTCGACCGTTGGGCAGACACTGGGCTGCGTTGTCGTTCCGGAGTTCCTAGTCCGGAGGGCTTGTTTGCCAGGAGTGTGTGGAAGGAAGTCTGAAAACACAAGATAGCGTGGGGTTTGGGACCGAGGGCACGGCAGGCCCCCTCTGCAGAGGCTGAATCGAGATCTCCTGAACTGAGGTCATGTCAACAATGAGACGTGCCTCAGGCTAGAGTTTTATCGAGAATGGCCTCTTCCTGAAGGGTGTGGGGGCTTTATGAGGCCAGGGAGGTTTGCCTACGATGGGATTTGTGAACTACTCCAAACCTCAAGGTTTCCTTCTGCATGACAGTCGAGTCCTATTCGATGGTTCCAGGAGGCCCCATACGGAAAGACTCGAGAGCAAGTGTCTAAGCATGGATGACTGGGAACGCCACCTCTTATTCCCTCTCTTTAGTCAGGACTAGGCAGGCTCAATCTGCGGACTCCTGGGTGAGCTACCCAGAGGTGAGAGTTGAAATGGACTCTCCGGAAGATGAATCCTACTATGGGTTTGTGGCCTGGGAGACCTTGGAATGTGGAGGTGGCTCAGGGACTCTGCACGATTCTCCAACCTGAGGTGTTGGACACGGCTCCAACAAGGAAGCTTCCCATGTGGATACGAGAGGAGTTCTGTTCAGTGCCTCAGGAAAGCCCCATATCCTGTTCTTCGAACCAAAGCCTCTGAGGAGTGACAACTGGAAACCAAAGCAAGAGTTGAGATTAGGGCCTAAGGGCCTGTCCGGCTCAACCTTCTATCTCTGTTGATATCTGTGTGCATGCCTTAATGGAGGTAGCGGCTCAGCTTGTGTCCAAATGCCCCTGTGTGTCCAGGGAGTCTCCAAGTAGTGGGATGTCCTCGGGTTCCTTGAGGTTTCTCATATTCTGGATGTGTGTGGCCAAAGGAATGGACACAGTTTTTCATAAGAGAGCAGGCACGGTCCTGTGGTATGGCTCCAGTGTACCCAGCAGAGAGGCTGTGTTTGCCAAAGCTGTGGGGACTGAAAAAGCAAACTTGGCTCAGCTAGGGGCCAAGGTAATGGTAGGCCTGATCTCCAGTCCGTGAGGGGAGATCCTCTGGATATCAAAGGAGGGCAAGTGGGAGGCAGTCACTCAGGCTTTTGTCTCTGGGTGTTGCGTTCACAGTGGCCGTTCAGGGAAGGGTTTGCTTCAGGGGCCGAGGAAGAGCCTTCCTCTCGGTGGATTGTCCAAGCTCCACATTGTTTGAATTCATTCTGTGGAAAGGGAAGAGTACTGTTTTCTGCCACAGGTGACCCCCCAGGAGAGGGACTCTAGAGCACAGCAGTGGGTTCCCTCACCTGGAATACACACCATCTAGTTAGTCCTGGGTGCCTATGGGCATGGCAAGCCACATATGCGGGCTCTGGTGCAGTCACTGAGAGACGTTACTTGAATAAGGTACTCACGCTGAGGGTCACCATGTGTGTTTGTGCCCTAGGCAGCCCTCAGGCATGGGCGTGGCCTCATGGGCCATGCCGTTTTCTCCTAAACTGAAGGTTTGACACTCTTCCAGCAGCAAGGTTTCTAGCCATGGGGAAGGAGGGGTTCTGACTTGTGCATCAGGTTCCCCCCTGTGCAGGGATTGGAGATAAGGTCTAGGTTCCGATGACTGAAAACTCAGGTTGGGAATGGATGGTGGCCTAAGGCAGTGGCGGGTCCAATGTGCTGGGTGTGCAGCCAGCTGTGTCGGTGTCTGTTGGAAGGTTTGGGCTCAGGCTATTTGCGACAGAGCATCTGTGTTTAAGGTACCTATGCAATTGTGGTGTTGCCGAGGGCCAAGCAGTTTGATCCTCATTTGGGGTCTCTGGGAAGCACCATTGACAATGATTTTCTCCTGGGAGGAAGGCAGAGTGCTTCATTGTGGCCCCAGAATTCCCAGTAGGGAGGGTTTGTGGGCCAGGAGTGTGAGGACGGAAGTCTGAAAACACAACCTAGGATGAAGATTGGTGCCAAGGGCAGAGCAGGCCCACTCTGCAGAGGCTGAAACAAAATCTCCTGTGTCTGAAGTCAGGCTGAGGATCAGACGTTGGCTGAGGCTGGAGTATGTGTCCATGATGGCACCTTCATGAAGCGGGGGCCTCATGAGGCCAAGGAAGTTTTTCCACGCTGAGTTTGGAGGTTGCCCCAAACAAAAAGGTTTCCTTCTGCGGGACATTCGAGTCCTGTTGCATGGCTCCAGGACATACCATACGGAAGGACTGGAGAGCAGGGTTCGAAGGATGGATCCCTGTACAGCATGCCTCGCATTCCCATTGGCCATTTGCGCCAAGATATGTTTGATTTGCTGCCTCTGGGGCACGCTCCCCAGGAGCCTGAGTTGAAATGGCCTCTCCTGAGGATGCGTCATAATGTGCGTTTGCTTCCATGGAGACCTTGGAATGTGCTGGTTGTTCAGGGGCCCTACGGAACTCTCCTACCTTAAGGGTTTGATACATCCCCAGTAAGAAAGCTCCCCATGTGGAGATGAGAGAGGTTTGGTTTGGTGCCTCAGAAAAGCCCCGTGTGCTTGTCTACGAAAACAGTCCTCTGAGGACGGACACATGGAAACCAAAGCTAAGGTTCAGATTAGGGCCAGGGGGCCTGTCCATTTCAACCTTCTGTCTCTGGGGACACTGTCTGAGAGTCTAAGTGGAGATAGTTGTTCCGCTGGTGTCAGAGAGCCCCTCTTAGTCCAGGGTGGCCTACACTATTGATGGCCTCAGGGGCCTTGGAGCTTTTCCCTAACCTGTAGGGTTGTGCTCAATGGATTGGGCACACTTTCCTTGGAGAGGGCAGGCACAATCTT